>NC_081563.1:37836841-37874335 GCF_022355385.1 Mustela nigripes | reverse complement strand
TCCATCCATCCATCCATCCATCCATCCATATATCCTTCCATCCATCCATCCATCCATCCATCCATATATCCTTCCATCCATCCATCCCTTCATCTATCCATCTTCCTGCCATCCATCCTCCATTACCCAGCCTTTCAACCATTCTTGCATCCTTCCATTCATTCACCACCTTTTCACCTAACAAATGTCGGTTGAATGTCTGTGGCATAGGATGCTGGGGGGTTATAGCAGTGAACAAGGCAGGTCCCTCTATTCATGGAGCTTAGGACCTAATAGTGGAGGGAAAAGTACAGTAAACAAGTCAATGAATGAATAAAGAAGATAATTTCAGATAGTGATTAAGTGCCGTGAAGATAATAAAGTAGAATGATGTCACAAAGAGCCACAGGGAGAGGAGATCACTACTTTAGATTTGGTGAACAGGGGAGACCTCTCTGAGAAGGTGTTCAAAGTGGTCAGCCAAGTGATGAACTGGAGCAGGCCATCCCCAGCCCAAAAGAACAGCAAGTGCAAAGGCCCTGAGGCAAGAACCAGTTTAGCATGATCACACATGGAAAGGGGGTGAGTATATCTAAGAACAGCAAGTGAATGGGGAAAGCATTACAAAAGGAGGGGATTTGGGGAGTGGCTGGGTCAAATTTTAAGACTACTTGGGCTTCTAGGAAAACAGAGAGTAGCTAGTCAGAAGCAGAAACACAGAGACCAGTTAGGGGAGGGACAATTGCAATAGTTCACTCAAGACATGACCATGGGCGCCTGGGTGGCTCAATAGATTAAGAATCTGCCTTCAGTTCAGGTCATGATCCCAGGGTCCAGGGATCATGTCCCGCATGGGGCACCCTGCTCAGCAGGGAGTGGCTTCTGCCTCTCTCTCTGCCCTTGTTCATGCTTTCTCTCTCTCTCTCTCTCTCAAATAAATAAATAAAATCTTAAAAAAAAAAAAAAAAGACAGATGGGGCTTGGGCTGGGGAGGTAGCAATGAAGGAGGAGAAAAGAGACACTGAGGCTATGTTAGTGGGATAGCCAACAATACTTACTGGTGATTTGGCTGTAGGGGTTCCAAAACAGAGGCTACAAGGATGACTTCTAGGCTTGGGGCTTGGGAAAATGCATGACTGGTGGTGGTGGCAAGTAAAAATGTGGGAGACCAAGAGAGAAGGAGGTAGAGCGTGTGGCACGTGGAAATTAAGAGTTCTATAGGCCCCAAGAGAATTGAGACACCTCCAAATACCCAGTTTAATAAGGCAGTAGCACTGATATATGTCTCAAGTCAGGAAAGAATTCTGGCTAGGGCATAAATTTCAGCCATCGTACTGAGCTGTTATTTAATACCAAGGGATTAGACAAGATCACTAGAAAGAGAATGTGGATGGAAAATCACAGAAGGCTCACAAACCAGGCCTTCAGCATTTAGAGCTCAAGGAGAGAAGAAACCAGCAAAGAGAGTGAGTGGGGTAGGACAGTGGATCCGGCAGCAGAGGCATCACAAAACCCAAAGGCGTTAGAAGGAGCGATGACCTGAATCACGGTCAGCTAGGAGGTCGGAGGAGGGGATAGGGAGGGGATAGGGGAGTGACCATTGCAATGATTGGCGTGGAAGTTGTGGGATTTCGGGGATCAGCACTCCCGTCGGGAATAAGAGGTAAGGGCAGAAACCAGGAAGGAAGCACAGAAAGGGGCTGGTAGCCAGAGTTGGGGCAGAAAAAAACAATGCAGAATATGGCAGAGCATGTTTGCTGGGTGGAGGAAGTGGTAATTAGGAAGGAGAGATTGACAGAGCAGAAAAGAAGGGACAGATTGTAGGGCCAAGACCTTGGAAGGGTGAGTGGGTTGGGATGCAGAGTAAAGTGGACAGGGGATAGCCCTGAGGTAGAGCGAGGCCTTTCGTGGGTGTAGGGGCCTTTCATCCATGTGGCTGGGGCAGGTGGACGGATCTGGTGGCGGGGAGAAGCTGCTCCCAGGCATGTACCCCCTCCTGTGCCCCCAGCCCTACACCAGCCTCCGTATAACCAAAGCATATAGGTACTTGGTGAATATGTGTTTAGTAAGTAAGTGTGTGAGTGAGTGAAATGCATGGGTAAGTGACAAAATGAGAGAGGAAGCAATGTGTATTTTCCACCAATGTCTTCCTCGTGCTTCTGAGCCAGCAGTGTTTGGCACCGGGTGGAAGAAAAGGCACTGGGCCCCTGGCTTCCCACTAGGGTGCTCTGATACCAGGCTGTTCTGGGGTCCACCAGCAATAAATGGGGAACAGTTAGCATTGTGGGACACAAGGAAGACCCCTGGAGTAGGAGCGAGGGGCTGGGATTCTAGTGCAGGCTCTAACTGAACACGGGACCTGGGGTAAATGTCTCTCCCTCTCTGGGGAGCGGTTTCTTCATTCGTGATCCTCTGTTGAGCTTTATTCTAGCACCTGCTTAATGGGAAAATAATCAAAGTTAGCATGTTTTGAGAGCTTTTTATATAGCAAGTGTGGGGCTCACCATTTAATGAATATTATCTAATTTAATCGTCCCTAAACCCCACGAGACAGGGACAATAATTCACCCCATGTTACAGATGAGGAAATCAAGGCTCCGAGAGGAGACGTAACTGGCCAGAGTACGCAGCTGAGGAGTGGAGAGCAAAAATTTGACTCCAGGCAGGCCAGCTGTGGATCTGGTGGTGGGGAGCTGGAGCTGAAAAGCTTGCACTTTCAAGCTTCCCTTCCAGAGTCTGTGAAAGAGACGGGAAGCCACAGAAGGTCCTCAGACCCCAACAGCAGATGAGGTTTTGAAAGGCCGTGCGGACTGACGGGATGGCGGGGTTGGCAGGAACCTGGCTTTGTCTCGGCTCAGAAGCACGTAAAGGAATTATCTGGAATTCAGAGTTAGAGCCCTAAGGTCAAGTTCTGCTCTGCTATTTGCCGCCAACGCCAACGTGGGATTTGAGGCAAACTGCTTAATCCTGGGGCACTCCCAACATCTTCCCTTATAAATTGGCGGTATTGATGGGGGCTTGAGAGCTAGCTGGTGAGGATAAAGGGGATGAGTGAGTGGGAAAGCGTTTTGCAGTCTTTAAGCTCCCTGGGGAGTACGGATGGTACTGGAGAGGGCTGCTTGGGTCTGTTGCTGTCGTCTGCGATTTCTCTGGTCAGTCACTCCTTTGGTAAAGCCAAGAATCCACTCGCAGAAGGAGGTGATCTGATGAACTTTGTTTCAATTCATGCACTGAGTTTGCTTCAAGGGGCAGACTTGGAATGCGACAGGGACGTCCTCGGAGCAAGTCCCAGGACAGATTTCCCTACAGGGCGTTCCCTCCCTCTGCTCTTTCCTCTAATCCTCACTCGGGACCCCCTCCCCTCCCCGCCACCTCACCCCCGCCCCTAACAAACTCAGACCTAGGGAGGCTAACAAGTGTATGACCTGAGGATTCTTTCTGTGGCTGTTTCTGGCCCCTCTCACTCCCTAAGGCCCCTCCTGGAATGGCCTTCTGCCGGAGGTCCACGCAGCAGAAAAAGCGGCTACAACTTGGGCCCTAGAGTCCCAGTGCAGCTTCCAAACACCACTAAGCCCTGCAGCTGCGTGTGCTTCTGCAGGTCTCCAATCCTCAGCTTTTTTACCTGAAAAATGGGCCTTAAAATATCACGCCCCTCCTGGGGTAGCCAGGAGGACTGAGCTTGTCAGGGCAGTGCCTCTGGTACCTGGCAATAAAGGGCTCTGTCCAAAGTGATGCAGACTAGGGACCCCCAAAGGTGGGTCCTCTGAGCTCACCTTGTCCTGCCCCGGCTTCCCCTGTGCCCCAGGGCTCACCCAATGGCAGCCCTGCAGACCCTTCTCCCCACCCCCAAGCCTACGGTGGTGTGTCCACCTCACAGGCCTCTCACCTGTGTGCCTCCAACAGGAAGCGAATACTCTGGCAATGCCTACAGCCACACCCCGTACTCCTCCTACGGCGAGGCCTGGCGCTTCCCCAACTCCAGCTTGCTGAGTAAGTCCGCTCGGGGCCTCCCAGGCCCTCTGCTGCATGGGGTAGGGTGGGGGTACAAGGCTGGGCTGGGCCAAAAATCCGTCTGAAAGGCAGCCGGAGGCCCAGAGGAGATACAGGGTCTGGGGAGACAGGTGCTCTTGGCAGGCCAAGCGGGTGGAGGGAAGCCAGAGCCCCGGGTTGTCTGGAGGGAAAGCACAGAAGCGGGAGGCTTTCTTCTCCCTGTCATGCTCCCTCCTGCCGCCTGAGGCCATGTGTCCGGTGTAAGATTCGTAGCTCAGGCCTTGGGAGGGCAGGGGTGGACTCAAGAAAAGTCTCAGAGTGGACTTCCCGTCTTCCGGGGCTCAGAGTGCAGCCGCGTCCAGCCGCGGTGACTCTGAGACACGGGCGCCCAGCAGGATGCCAGCTGCCCTCTGGCCCCTGGGAGTGCGCTGTTGGCAAACGGAGGCCATCCTGCTGTACACATAAACCATCTCAATGTCGCACGGGGGCTCATGACTCCAGATCAAAACCCTCACACGGGATCCTTTGTTCACATTCCCAGTATCTGGCTTGAGAGGCAGATGCCCCCTTCCGTGGAAGGTCCAGAGAGTGAGCCGTGGGTTCCCCTTCACCCATCTCTTGACCCAGGGCCATGGGCTAGATACAGAAGCTTTTTAGGAAACCAGGCCCCATAAATGGAAACTCAAGGGATTCTGCTAGAGTCTCCCCGAACGATGACCTTGAGGGTCTCAGAGCAAACCTGAGCCCAGGAAAAGCGATGAGGCCAGTGTGGCCCACCCCATGGGCACTGTCATAGGCCTGGCAGGACCATCCATCTCCAAGTCTCCCTCTCCTGCCATGACCCCCTGGCATTCCAGAAGCGACCAGAAGGATGGCTCACCTGGGCTCTGTTTGCCAGATGGGTTCAACTCTAAGCCACCTTTCTGTTCGATTTTACCAGAAAGGATGAGGCTGCTGAGCTGGGCCAGGGGGCAGGGCACCTCCCTGCCAACCCCACCTGGGCTGCCTATCCTGCAGGTGGACAGTCTCCCCAGGGAGGCCCTCAAAGGCACATTTCCCCTGGGCACTCGGGATTCTAGTCCTTCTGGGTCCTAAGAGGAAGATTCTCTGACCTCTCACTGTTTGGGCAAGGGTTGGGACGGCCTCAGGAATCCCCCAGTGTGCTTGGTTCTTCGGGGTTCCAGATGTAACTGCTGCCAATTGCCCTTTCCCTGAGACGAGGGTGTTGAAGGTCAAGGCGATCCTGGGAGGAGGGGCAAGAAGCCACAGTTCTCATTCTGGCCAGAAACCCGAAGGTGAGGCCGGAGAAGGAGGAAATAGGGCCAGAGAGGAGTTAATCTTTGATGATCAGATAGGCCTAAGGAGTAGATGATTAACTTATGTTGTCTTCAAGGTTAGCAGATGCAGGAGAGACTGTGTGGTGCAATTTCCACTCTGACCAGCGGTGTGGTTGTTGTTGTTTTTTTTTTTTTTTTTAAACATGTCCAGGTTCCCCGTATTATTACAGTTCCACATCAAGGCCAAGTGCGCCACCCACCACCGCCACGGCCTTTGACCATCTGTAGTTGCTATGGGGACAGTGGGAGCAACTGAGCACCAGGAGGACTTGGCCTGGGACAGGCCTCAGAGAGTCACACAAAGGAATCTTTATTTATTACATGAAAAATAACCACAAGTCCAGCACTGTGGCGCACTCCCTGTGTGGTTGTTTTAATGAACCATGAAAGACAGGATAACTTTGGAGAAGGCGAAACTGTCCTCTAAGACTCCATAAGGAGGGGCAGGAGTCCCAGGGAAAGAGAGAAAGGTTCTGTTCCAAAAGAGAACGGAACGGAAAAAATGTGGAGAGAAGAAGGAACAGTCGAAGAGCTCGAGAGGGATGGCACAGGGGCCCACGATGGGCTTAGGACCCCACGATGGGCTTAGGACCCCACGGGGGCCCCCTGGCTCCTCCATCGACAGGCTCTCGGAGGTGCGGCCCACACCCCGCAGCCAGGCACCAATGCTCCCGTCACGGCCCCTCGGAGAGCTGCCTCCCACCTGCCCCACAGCTGAGGCTCCGGCTGTTCACCTTCTCCGCTCAGCTTGCTTGGCATTTCTGCACCTCCCTCCTGGCCAGGGCTGAGGGCTGGGTCAAAGCCGGAAGCTCCTCCTGATGGTCACCGGGACCTTCCTGCCGCCTGCCGCTGAGAACCTGTGAGCACGCCCCAGTTCTCCGGTGGATCACCCCCTCGCAGCCAGATCAGCCCACTCCAGCAGGAGACAACCATTCCCAAAGGCACCCCACCCCCAACCCTGGCTCCTGGGGAGTCACCTGCAGCCCTGGGGTAGAGCTAGGCCCAATTGCTGGGGGCCCGCTTCCCTTCCCCGACAGCCCCTGCCCTGCCAGGTGTGCCCCCTGCAGCCCCAGCCCACAGCAACTCAAGAGTCCCCGTGGCGACCCCCCAAGCCAGCATGGAGGTGCCCTCTCCGGCTTCCCTGCCCTGCAACCCTTGCCCCCGCCAAAGCCTGACTGTAAATACTATAAATGAAGCTCTGTTTGGGTCAAGCTTCCCTCATTCCACCCCCAGACTTTGGCCTCTCAGTGAATTGTCTCCCTGCCATGTTGGGCTTCTCTCCTTGATGCTTCTTTTCTTTTTCTTTTTTTTTTTTCTTTTTTTTTTTTTTTAAAGACAACCCATCATTACCACATAACTCAATAAACCATTACTCTTCGTCTCAGGCTTTGGGGTTGGCTGGGGAAGGAAGCAGCCTGGGTCTGGGCTTTCTCCGGAGAACTTCAGAGCCCCCATGGACCACGAGCTCACTGTGGGGTGGGGGGCGGGGAGCTGAAGGACCGTGGGCTGCCCAGAAGCCCTGACTTCGCATTCCCCCTCTCCCTCTGTTGCTAGACGTTGAACTCCGGGCAGTCCCATCTCCTCAACTTTGATTTCCACTGTGAGTGAACACCAGGACAAAATGAGCACATGGCACAGTGCCCGGGGCCAGTCTTAGACTTCCCACAAGTAGTCGCTCTCGTTATTCACAGGAAGCCAGAGAAAGCTGCAGGGAGGACTGGAGAAGGTTCTGGAAACACAATAACCTGGGGCCTACATAACAGCTCCCGTGCCTCCTGGAGCGGGAGAGGAGGAGGGGTGAAGACGTCTCCTGGGCAGTGCTGTGTGCCAGAGTCGGTGCGAAGGGCATCCAATAGATAAGTTGGGATTAGCTCCATTTTACATTTGAGGAAACTGAAGCTCAGACAAAATGAAATAACTTGCTCAAGGGGGAAATAGTGGGTTCAATCAAGTCCTCTTGGAAGGACTGGGTGATGGGAGGCCCTGGGTGTGCAGGGCCATGAGGAGCCGAGGGAGCCTGTGGGGACTTGCAGACAATCCCTGTCTGAGAAATGCAGGAGAACATGGGTCAACATAAAATGGTGGCTGTGAGGACTCTGCCCCCACCAGGACGCTTGGCCTGCAGGCACCTTCTCCATGTGGGGCGCAGCGGGAACAAGGGGCAACGCGCCCTGTTGAATGCTGACAGCAGGGCAGACAACTCAGGTTGAGTCAGATGAAGAGAGAACTCCTCAGCCACCATGGACTCCAAGACTAGGAGGGCTGAGGAAGAGACATATGGCTCTTACTATCCACCCCCTCCCCCGTCTCTTCCCTAAAGAGAAGCCGGGGATGCTCACCAAGGATGGCATGAGTGTAGAGCCGTGGGACCATCCCATAGAGAAAACCAGCCTCGTGTCTGAGAGGACCCGAATTGAGGCTCATTTTCCAGTAACAGCGCTTCCCTCTACAACAAGCTTAGCCACAGGCTCCTCATCATCTCAAACCTCTGAGTCCCTGAGTGCCCTAAGGCAGCCCCCCACCTGGTTCTGAGGAGCAACGAACCACCCGCCCCCATCCAAGATCACTTTGAGATATGCGGTGCCCCTGGCAGGCCTCCTCCAAACCCCAAACAGCAAAGGGACTTAGGCTGTGCTTTTGCTACGGGGTGACCATGGTTCAGACCTCCCCTTCCTTTCTCTGAGGTGCTCTGAGCATCCCTGGGCACTTTGCCTCAAGCAAGTGTTGGTGTGTGGTGAGTGGTGTGTGGTGTGGGCCAAGGGCAGCATGGCTGGCCAGTACCTACCCAGACATTAGATCTGTCAATTCGACCGTCAAACCACGGTCCCCCTTTGGAAAATGCAGTCATCTATGCATTCTGGGAAAGCGACCATTTGAGGTGCCCCCGGCATTGCGAGGCGCCGTTGAGAGAAGTCGGGGCCACACTGGCAGGGCTTGGTAAAGGACTATGAAGAGGATGGGGGGACATAGGGGTTGGGTTACCACATAGCAAGGTTTCTGTGAAGGGAGTTGAGTGTGTGGGGAGGATAATGGGGGATGGGGCCTGGGCCTGAGGATTCCCAAGGCACCACGGGCCCACCATCACCCACCCTGCAGAGCAGCTACAACAATCCCAGTCACAGCCGGTGTGAGGAGGCCTCCACAGCTTTCCCGGCAGCTCTCCCTGCTGCTCCCTTATCTTCACTCATCCCCTTCTGTGACCTCTACCCCCTGCCCCTGCTAACATGGCCAGGCCTGCCCAGTGTCAGGAGCTCACAGAAGTCTGAGCGGGCCAGGCAGCCCCTGCAGGTGGCCGTAAAAGTTCCTGCTAGGAGCCAGAGCAGCTCAGACCACCTGGACCACGAGATGGAGTAGAACCCATCTTTCCAAGGTGGGCTGGAGCTGGTGTGATCCTCAGGCCTCTAGGAGTGGGGACAGGGGCAGCTGGGAGTCCTGCCTCCAAGGCCCGCCCCAGGCTGGTTCACCTCCCTGGCTCCTCCAATATTCTTGCCATGAGTTGTTACCAAAAAGAGCCTGTTTTCCATGGGGGAGGGGGGTACACTCCATCCTGGCAACAAGCTCAGGCAAGAGGAGTCAGTGGCCAGTCTACTGATAGGAAATAGGGGACCAGCAAGATTGAGGGGTTTGCTAGGGTTGCCCCTCTCCTGCCTTCCCTCCTCATCCTCCTGCTTCCTTCCCCCAAAGCACGTACTTTTTCAGGTGTGTACCTATCTGGGTCCTCATCAGGTGATTCCTGATGTCCTGGTCCTTCAGGGGTGCCGGAGGAGTGGCCTAGAGACCTCAAGGCCCCTAGTGGGTGGGACTGAGCTTCAGGGGCAGAGGGAAGCCGATGAGGATTGGGGCTCCTTGCCCAGCCCCCCTCAATCCCTACTTCACTCCGACCTTCATCTTCCCTCATCCTCAGTAAGAGTCCTAACCCTTCACAAAGGCTTAGTTTCTGCTTATAAAAAAGCTCATTCGAGTCAATTTGTGTCCCTGATTCTGAACATTGGCTCCATTTTGCACTTGGAGTAACTGAGAACTTAAGATTTCTTGAACTTTTTCAATGTCATTCAGAGGAGGAGGGACCACCGCCCAACCCCTCGTCCAAGGCCAACTCTGGGGTGGAATCCAAGGCTTGGATACCCAGATGTGGCCAGGCCTCTGCAGAGACCTCAGGCAGCTGTGACTTTGTGCAGAGGGTCAGAAGGTCCGTGACCGCCTAGGGCCCTGCCTTGCACTCCTGACGGGGCCAGCAGTCCCTGATGGAAAGCCTGGACGTCAGGCTACAGGTAGAGGAGTGCAGGGCCGGGTTGATCCCGGCTCCCTTCTGTCCCTGGCCCTGAGTTTCTCCTTAGGCCATCCCTTGGCTGCTGTTCTCCTTCCTTTAGGGTCACAAAGCATTTGCGTAGGTAGGGGAATTCCTTGTTCCTCTGCTGCAGCTTCTGAGTCACCCTCCAGAGGGAGTGAGCCAGCGGAGTGACCACCGAGGTGAATCTTGGGACAAGTCGCGTCCCTCTACCTCTCTCACCTCCTTGTCCTGACACTTTCATCTCTTAGTTTTTGTTCCAGTACCTTCTCCTCGGGGTCTGATGAAATTATTCCTTTGATGCCTCTGAACCTCCCCCACTTTGTGGGTGTCCGCAGGGGTGTGGACCTGTGAGAGAGTGGGCGAATGCTCAGGAAGGGCTTAGAGGTCCTGCATCCGGCTCCACAAATGCCACCAACTCTCCTCTCTCTGTCTCCTCACCATTCAGCCCCTTGTTCTTCTCATTACCACCTTCTGTTCCTCTTGCTTTTGGGGGACTCAGGGACACAGGCGTAGAGGCTCCCTCTCCCAGCAGGTGCACAGGCCCACAGCTGACAGCCCCCTCACACACCCCACCACCTTTCCGCCCCACCTGCAATATCACAGGCCCTGGGACAGAACCCACAGCCAGGCCTTCGAAGAAGCTGGAGGAAGGGGCAAGACGGGCCCCTCCTGGCCAGCATCCTCTCCCCTCCCCCGAGGGCACCCCTTCTCCTGTTCTTGCAAAGGGCCGTGCACGGGGATTCAGGAATTCGGGGACCAGGACTAAGGGCTCCCCAGCGGCAGCGGTGGCGGGAAGCAGGGCTCTCTGGGTGAGGGGAAGGGGAGCGGGGAGGTGGGCCCCAGCTCCTCGGCATCTGTGCCTGGTGGCAGCCGGCCAGGTTGTGGAGTGGAGCGCTGCCTGCGGCTCTCCCAGGGAAATGTGATTTCCCCTTGAGTGAAGCGGACTGTGCAGTGTGGAAATTGGCTCTTTTCTGAGCGAGCGGCGGCTGTTCTGGAGTCGCGGCGGGCTGGGGCCCGCGGGAGGCCGCGCTGGCCCCTGGAGTGAGCCGGGAGCAGCCATGTGCTGAGAACTCATTAGGGATAAATCAAACTAGTACCAGCATGAAGCCAACACCCTCCCCCACCCACCGCGCCTCCGGTCCCCACCCCATCGGAGACCCCCTACTTCCACCTCCTCCTCCTTCTCCGCAGCCCAGGCCCCCTCCCCCACGTCAGGGAGCAGAGCCCACTGCACACAGACAATCGCACACACAGGACTGCGGCCTGCGGCCCACTCCAGGAGCCGGCCTCCAACGGGAGCCCAGTTGGCTGGCAAATAAATCTTTGTTGTTTGGTTTTTGCTTGTTTACTTTGGGGACAGGGGATTGGTAGCAAGCTGTAACTTCCAGCCCCCAGGCATACAGCGCCCCTCCCCACCTCAGCCTCACCGTGAGTGTGGATGGGGAGCTCACATACAAACCCTCTCACCTTCCTGCCTTCTTTCCAGGCCTGCCCCTGCCTCCCCACATGGGTTCCCCCCACCCCCACGTATATCCCCCTGGGGAGATGAGAGCAGAAGGTTCCCTGGGCCCAATCTTATCTGTCTACCACAGGCCTCCCCGGGGACTTCACCCAAGCAGGACACACAAATTGTCCATAAAAGGGCGAGCTTGGTCTGAATGGACTGAATGGGAAACTCATTCCCCCACCCTCTCCCTGCCCCCAAAGGAAGGGAAGAGAAAGAGAAAAGCTTAAGAAGGAGGGGAGGAGGCTGATGAAACTAGCTGTTGGTGCCAGGGAAAGGGGGCTGCTCTGCCTGCCTTTCTGGGGACTGAATTTGAGGGGTACCAGAACCTGCTGGTTCTTGTCGTCAGAACAAGGTCCCGGTCATCACCTTTGTTTCTCCCACCCCTCCCCGAGAGAGGGGGGCCAGGGATGGAGGGAAGGAGCCCAGAGCTGGGGGGTGGGCCTTGGACCCCTCCCTATCACCTCCCCACTGGAGACCCCAGGGGACTCCAGTTTCCTCAGCTGTGAAATGCATGGCATGGGCCATGATGTCCAGCCCAAACACTGTGACTCAACAGTTGCTGGGTCAGTGAAAGGCATTCCCAGCCTCATCTGACTGGTTCAGGTATGAAGCCTCTTTTCCCCAAATTCCCCAGGTAACTTTCCATTGAACACCCCCAGGAAACGCCATATTTCCATATTTGGAATCGGGTCTCTGTTGGGGTGGGGTGGGGTGGCTTCTGGTGCCCACTCACGCAGGGCACTGGAGCCCTGCCTTGGCTGGAGGAGAGAAGCCAGGCTTCCAAAGGATTCCAGGACTGGGGCAGAAACCAGAGCGAGGCTAAGGCATCACAGGTAATGGTTGGGGGGGGGGGGGGGGGGAGTCTGCTGAGCTCTCATGCTGACTGCCATGTTCATCTGGGGTTCGCTCGTGAACCATCTACGATGTCTCAGCCTCGGTGACAGGCACGGAGCTGAGAACAAGATGAATCCGATTGGTTTCCACCACCCACTGCCCCCCAACCCTCAAGTCCCTCTGACCATAGAAATGAGACTTCTACGGAAGTCACTACAGAACAAGCTGGAAAAGTCATGAAGGCCATGAGTGCTTGCAGGTTTCCGACAATGCTTGCAAAATCCTTCCTGTCTCCTCGAAGATGAAGCAGCAGCCGCCAGGAACACCAACCACAAACCCTAAACCCCCTCTAGGGCCTTAAATCCAGACCTCAATCCCCAGAAAAGGGCTGTTCTCCTGTGCTTGGGTTCCCAGGAGAGAGAACGAGGGTGCTAGGTGAGGGCAACGCAAAATGTAAGCGAGACCCTTCTCAAATGCCGTCTCACCCCACTCCAGCTCAAATGCCACTAGCCCGGAGCCTGGGACCTGAAGCCCTGGGTTTTACTCTGAGCTGCTTCTTTGTTCCTGCTATGTGGTGCCAGGCCAGGACAGGGGAAGAGGGGTCTCAGCGTCTAAACCAGCTGGGCAGCTGCCCCTCCCTCTGTGGGCTTCCCTGGTTTCCCCCCTTTGTCCCATCTCAATACCGGCCCCTCCCCAGCTCAGCAGGCTGCCCCCCCCCACACACACCCTTCTCCAACCACAGCTTGGAGGAGCAGAAGGGAAAGGTGGAGGGTAGGAAATGAGACATAGGAGAGCAGCGGGGGGATACATGGGGACGGAGACTCCAGCTGGCTGTGAGTTCTAGGTCCTTGGGTTCTTCTTTCCCATAAGCTTCTGCTAAGTGTTGGTGACAGAGACAGCAGTCTTGGGGGACAGGCCTCCCCTCCCCGATCCCCCCCCCACCCGCAAGCGCATTGCAGCCAAGCCCCACTTGGAGGGTGTAGGGAGGGGCCCATAAGGGCTGTAGCACAATGATGGGGGGGGGGGCGTCCTAGCAGGGGGAGCAGGTGCCTTCTCTCAGCAGCAGGCCCGGGGTGGGGGTTGGGTGGGGGTGGGCTGAGACCCAGGCCAAGGCTCAGGGCCCATCTGAGCATGTCGCCTGCTAAGGAGGAGCGGAGGCGGGGGAGGGGAGGGCGGGGAGGTGAATAAATAATAGGAAATAAAACTTCATGAAGCAGAAAATAAAAGGCAGATTATACAGATGTGGCAATTTGAAGGATCATTGCCTCTGTCCTCTTTTTAACTGCTGCATCTGGAGTTTTGAAGCAGCTTACCCTCTCCCTCCCTCAGCCACGTCCCCGCCTGGCTGGAGGCCCCCACGGGGCCAAGGCACGAGTGGGGACAGCACCTCTAACCTCTCTGCCCGTGGCGGTCCCTTAGCACCATGCGCTGCTGCCCGGCCTCCACTGAGCCTGTGGGTGGAGGGTGAAGGGGGGGGTGCTGGGTGTTTCGGGGTGAAGCCCTGGGCGAGGTGCGGCTGGGGCTGGGTTTATGTGAGGAAGGGGAACAGCTGCAAGACAGCAGGGTCTGGGTGAGGACAGGGCTGGTCATGAGGAAGGTCACAGGGCCTTTCTCTGGCATTGCTGTCTCCTCGAAGATGAAGCAGCAGCCGCCAGGAACACCAACCACAAACCCTAAACCCCCTCTAGGGCCTTAAAAGCCAGACCTCAATCCCCAGAAAAGGGCTGTTCTCCTGTGCTTGGGTTCCCAGGAGAGAGAACGAGGGTGCTAGGTGAGGGCAACGCAAAATGTAAGCGAGACCCTTCTCAGGAGGGAACGTGGATGGTCAGGAACGGAGTGAGGCAGGGCGCCCCGTGCCAAAGGGGCTTTGGCTGAGGGGTAGCTGGAGGGTGAAGTTTAAATCTCCGTATCTTCCTGCAGGCAGCTTCTTTCTCCCTCTTCATCAAAATTCATTTGTTAAGCTTCAATTTGACACTGTGCCAGGTGCCATATAAACAGACATGGTCCCTGCCCTTAAGGAATTTCCAACCTAAGACACACACACACTGACATTCTGTTTATTTTATTTTAAATATTAATGTATTCCCCACCTTGTTCCAGAGAGGATTTGAGACAGCTCACAGGAAATGCATGCAATAAATTAGGAAAATACAAGTAAGGACTAAAGTATCGGGACCCCAGAAAATGCAGAGTGAGCGGCCCTGAGCAGGCCCCGTTGAGCTGGAGATCGGCCTTGAGTCTCGTGGCAGTGGCCAAGTGGAAGGGTTTCACGGTCCCTTACCTGACTGAGAAAATCATCGCTTTTCTGTCCATGTACCTCCTCCAGACCCTGTCTGTGTCACACCAGACGGAGACAAAGACGTCAGAAAACCAGAAGCTTCCGCCTGACACCAAAGGTGAGGCAAAGGCCCATTTGGCTCAAATATCCTCAGAATCCTGGTGTGTCACCTCTCAAGACACAGAACCGTCACAGAATCATTAATAGAAACAGAGGAGTCAGAGGGGACAGGTTTAGGGGGACAACACTAAATCCAGTCTTATGTGTAATAAGTAACATCTATACGGAAACTTATCCTCTCCGGGAAGAATATTGAGGGCCGAGTCCTGCCCAGTTAGACCTCTGGGGCAAAAGCCAGGGCAGAGATCAGAGCTGAAGGTTTATTTACATCAGGAGGCTTTCCGAGAAGCTATCCTGAAGGCCTCCGAAAGCTGCACCTTGGGGGAAGACTGAGTTCAGGGATAGGAGGAGAAAGCAGAAGAAAGACAGAGAAAGAACATGGAAGAAGGGAGAAGAACCAGGAGAACATGTAGGCCAGAAGCCCAAGGGCATACAGCTTTGAGAGTTATACTTTCATACTGCAGGTGTTGGCTCCTGAGCATTGGGAACCAGCTTGCCCAGCTCCTCCCCTTGGGAAGCGTCTGTTCCACTGGGAGCAGGGACAGAAAGAAGAGGGAAGGGAATGAGGGGATAGCAGGGGAAGGGAGGGATGTAGAAAGTTAGAGACTTAACTGGGGGAGCAGTGATCAAGGAAGGCTTCCTGGAGGAGACGGCATCCAGATACAGTTGGTTTCCTCCCTATCCTGGTACCAGTAGTACTCAGAATTTCTCCGCAGCTGGTCCCAGTCTCCATCCTTTGTGTGATACGGCTTCACCACCACCCCATCTCAGAAGGTGGACTCTGCCTATCCTAAGCCCCTGACCCTGGTGATTGGCTCAGAGATGGGCACATGGCTCAAAGTGGGCAGCTCAGAGAGACTCTGTTGCCGGACTTGAGTTTGAACTTCCCAAGAAGCAGATGGTCTCTCTGTGTTAGACTGGCACCAAGAAGAGGGCCACTTGGTAGCTCCTGGGGCCATCTTGGGACCATGAGGGCTCCTCCTGCTTCCTAGCCTGGGAGATGGAGCCCAGAAGAACAGAGCAGGGCAAGGCTCAGTGCAGAGCCCTCGCTCAAGCTTCACCTGACCTGGATATAGAGCGACTCATTATGGGAGCGATGGAATGTCCTCTCTTTTTTTAGCTAAAGCCCATTTGAGTTCAGATTTGTTACTTGCAACTTCCAGGCAGAAGAAAAACCGAGGCCTTGCATTTGGAGAGCAGAACCCAAGCGGGGGCCCCCAGGAGGGGAGGGTGCATGGGGTAAGGCCAGTAAGGCCGTGAGCTAATAGCTAACTTGCTAGGCTTTCCTTCAGTGCCAGGCATTGTTCTGAGATGTTTACGTGCATAATTTTACTTATTCCTCACAAGGACTCTCTGAGGTAAATAGTGTTATTATCCCTGTTTGATAAGCAATCCGGAGTATAAGAGGGTAGGTAACTGACCCATGGTCAGACGGCTAGAAAAGGAACCATGGGGGCTCAATCCCAGGCAGTCTAACTCCAGGTCCTAACTGCTGACTCCAGATCATGCTGGGCCTTGTGCAGGGCTAGGCAGGTCTCTGGGTCAAAGGTCGCTGAGAGGTGCGGGGCATGAAGGCTGAGAAGACACTGGATTTGATGATTAAGGGTCACAAGTGGCCCTTCTGGTATGTCCTCATTTCAGAGATGAGTACCACAGAAACCAGTTTGCAAGGTGTGAACAGGAGCCAGGTGTGAATGGGACCCAGGCAAGGGAGAGCAACAGCCGGCAAAGACCACATGTGTGGGTCTCAGCTACAACAAGCAAGGAGTCAAATGCCCGTTTTTCCTTTTCTTTTTTTTTCGCAAGGGCGATATCCTGGAAGTTGTTGGCAAGGGATGAAGAAGGGGGTAAAAGTAGGTCCAGAGACCCAGATGGAAGCCCTGAGGGAGACAGGTCACGGCAGGCAGGAGAAGCAGGGGTGGTGTGTGGTCTCAGGGAAGAGGTCGGTCCCAAGAACGCAGTGAGCACCTCTTCTGCTAGAGAAGGGAAGAGGAAAGGACAGGTAAAGGTGTAAGCCACAGTGAGATGGCAAGGGGGCAGAGACATCCAGAAGAGTTAGTTGATGGAGAGGCGGTGGGGAGGAGCCGTCGTGGAGAGTGTGGCATTCAGGAAAGCCATAAGTACGCGTTGAGTATGTGCAGGCATGCGCCTGGGGGCGGGGGTCAGGGAGGGAGAAGGGCCAGATGGCGGATTGCCAGGTTGTCCTAAGTTTCCAGGCCACTGGTTTTTCCCCCCTCTTTTCATTTTTTATTTTAGACTTAAAAGAAGTTGCGCAGGTAGTACAGAGGGTCTCGAGGCCCCATTCCGACTCTCCCTATTGGCCTTATTCACTCAAGTCATTTCATTTTCTTAAAGCAAAACTCCCAGGCTGGCTGGCTGGCTGTTAAGCCATGAGTCTGGGCCTCTCCTGCTGGAAAAGCACACTCTTGGGCTGCAGGCAAGGTCCCATGTGACCAGGCCCCGAGCCCCACTGCTGTGTTTCCCTTGCCCACCCTCACCCCAGTCCTGCAGCCCTGCTTCTTCCATGATAGCCCATCTGTTGTCACCATCGGACTCAGTTAAATGATAACATTTAAGTGTTATCAGCAGAAAGCCACACAAAACAGAGATGCTGGGAGACCAGGGAAAGATTACATCTGGGGTATCACCTGGGTCACACCAGGCCCAGGGTCCCAGAGGCTGAGCCCCCCCTAGAAGGGAAAGGAGGAGCCAGAGACCAAACAGAGCCTGAGCTCATCACCAAGAACCTGTGCCCATCCCATTGTCTGCAAAGAGATGCACCAACCCGCTTCCCAGGTGGGAGAGGAAGCGAGGGTGAACACAAGGTCAGACATATGCCTGTGGGCCACATCTGCCCCACACCTCAGGATTAGGACTGGGAGCTCACTCAGTGTTCACTTTTGTGGGGACAATTCTTTGCGGGAACTCTAGGCTTCCCCCATATGGCTCCAGAAACTCTTTTTCTTCTCCATCTGCAGAAAGATGTCAGAGTTGCAACCCTTCCCATGGCTGACTTCTCCAGAAGTTGGGGGGCCTGGCTTGGACCTCTGTGGGTTTAGGGAAGTGGAAGGTCCTGGTTCTGGTGATGGCTGGGGACAAACAGACTAACTTCCTCTTCTTCAGGGAGCGGAACTCTGCAGCTGGACACCTGAGCACACAAGCTTGAAAGATGCAAGCCCGCCCCCCAGTGGTCACATGTCAGAACTGCAGCTTAGCCTCGCCTCGCCCTCAGGCCTCTGGTCCAAGCCCCTGTCTAGCTGCATTGGCCAGGTGGGATCCCGTGGCCCCCATCTGTCTCTGAAGGCTGCAGGTGCCCAGGTGAAAGGCAGGTGCCAGTCCCACATGAGCAAAGAAGCATCAAACTGCCACATCCATGCAAAAATGCAGACAAACCTCTGCCTTTTATTCTGGTTTTAGAAAGAAGGATACATGTTCAGTGAGGTCAAATAACCCACTCAAGGCCAAGCTTGTATCAGTCCTGGGGCAAGTCACCTTGATCTGATACTAGGTTTTCACTTATTAGCTGCACATCAGTGATGTGACCCAAGCTGCTTTAAAAATATTTATCCGTGCCTCTGACCCCAAACTACTGAATCCGAATCCCTGAGCAGAGTGGGAGTGTGTCTTCCACATGCCTCTCCAGCAAGATGAAGTGTGCCTCTGCCCTAACAGCAAGGAGCCAGAGGACGGGGCTGTTACCTCCTGGAGGCCATAGGCGGATTCCATAAAAAGTGGTCAATATCAGTTGTGAAATGAATGAATGAACAAATGTGTGAGTGGGTGAACAAATGTTCCGAGGTCCCAAGGCTCTGACAGCCTGCACACACAGCGTTCCACACCCGCACACAGACACGGACACGCACATTCAGATGTGCACGGGCACCCGGGCAAAGGGAGACCCAGCCTGGGATCCTGCAGGGGGTCCCAGCTGCGCCAATCCCCCTGACCCTCGGTTCCTTGCACACACGTGCACACCTCCTTCTTCACTGGCCTGCAGTTACTGTACACCGACTGAGTACCCGGCCCTGCCCTGAGCTGAGCCCTGGCCAGACAACCCCTGTGGTCCCCGAAGGGCCAGCCCCACTTGGTGGCCTTCCAGGCCCCAGGGCTGGTTTCTAGCATGGATTGTGAGGAGAGGGGCCCCGGCAGGAAGGCTGGAGAGGCCGTGTGTCAGCCAGCAGGCGGCAGCCGGGCAGCAGAGGCCCCTCTTGGCAGGCAGCCTGCTCGCACACTTGGCTGAACAGAGACAATGGTGGCTGCTTCTCCATCCCAGCCTCCTTCCCACAGGCAGAGCCCGAGGTCCATGAGTGTCCGGAACCTCCCCCAGAGCCCAGCTGGGAGGCAGCCAGAGGGCAGCACAGGGGGACTTCCCAGGAAGGGCAGCAAAGCCCCCTGAGAGCTGGCAGGGGGGTGAGGGATTCTGGAAGGGTCCCTGGTGCCCCTCCTTGGGAATGCAACTTCATGGGATGGGCTGCGTGGGAGGCAGCCAGGCTTTCACCCGGCCCTCACAACTCCCAGACTAGCTCCTTCCAAGAGGGCCCCCAGGGGATATATCATGGCCTCTTGCCCCTCAGCCTCTCCCAGGTCTGAACCTGAGGGACCTCCTTCCCTGCTCTGAGGAAACAAAGGCCTCTTGTTCCCAGGGCTCTCCACAGAGCTCTGGAGGCCCCATGCCCTCTGGCCTTCACTGACCACCAATGGTTCTGCTCTGATGATTAGCAATTGGGTGTGTGGGGTGTGGCCTCTCCCATCTGCCCCAGGTGCACGGGTGATTGCGGCGGAAAGCACACAAAGGCCTGGGGCCCCAGAGTCAGCATCACTGAGTTTGTCCTCGAAGCCCCAGAAGCCCTACCTGTTAGGGGGCAGGGCCAAGCCACCCCGCTGTCTCAGTCACCTGAGGCTGCCTGGGTTCTCCCAGGACCTCTCATCCCAGGCCACCCGACTCCCAGAGCAAGACTGTCCTCAGGGCTGTGGCTCCTCTGGCTTGACTGCCCAGAGGCTTCTGCTGCCCCAGCCTCCCTTCTGGAAGCTCAGGGCCCACGGGTTCTTGGATTCTCAAATGAGTGCTGACCTGCCCCCAGGCCCAAGCAATGTGGCCACTCTAGACTGTGGAACAGGGAAGGGTGACATGGGAGCGCAGCCCACCCCTTGACCTCTGTCCTCCCTTGGGAGTGAGCAGGGATGAGGGCAGCTGGGGGCTGTCGTTGGGGTGAGCACAGCAGTAGCAGGAAAGCTCCGGCAAAGGGGGCGGTGAGGACTGGAGAGGAACAGGGGCTGTCCTTCAGCAGGAAAGGGAGGGCCTCCTCCCCAGTGCAGACCCACTGAAGCAAGTCTCCTCCATGGGGTCTTACCTCAGGTCCCTTCCCCCACTTCTAGACCCCGGAACTCGGGGCCTGAGTCCGTGAGGCGGTCCCAGCTTCAGAGCTGATTGCGGTTCCTCTTGGGTATGATCTTCCGGTAAGTTCTGCGCTCTGAGATGTTGCGTTTCACCTTGGCCGTGGTGGGGGCCTCCTCCTGGTGCAGGGATGGGCTGGAGTGGGACTTCTTCAGGCTGGGCTTGGGCTCCTGAGCGCCTCTGGCTTCCCTCCCCAGCTGCTCTTCCCACAGGTCCAGGTCATCCGAGGGGCAGTGCAGACGGGCCACCAGCAGCTGCACATAGGTCTCGTAGCGGGTTTTCTGCAATACACGGCCGTGCCCCCTTAACACCAGCCGGGCTTCTGCACAGGAGGAGGCCAGAAGCATGCAGGGCAGACCCCTCCCACATGCACAAAGCTCTGGACAGTAAAGATTTCTGCAGAAAGAGGGCTGGACCCACAGCCAGTGTCTGCACTGAGCTTGAGCAAGCCAACTTTGCAGAACACGGCAGCCACATCGCCAAACCCTGCAGTTACCTGGATGGGGTTCTAACAGCACCCACCAGCCCAGCCTTGTTCTAACAGCCTCCACCTTGTAGCGCTGTAACTAATGTCTCCAGAATGTGTTCCATCCCCGAGACACTAAAAGATCCATAACCCGCTAGGCCTGATCTGTGCGGCATTGCACACAAACAGCTCACATCTGTACTGAAGCCTAATTGAGTCTGAATCGCATTTTAACAATTGGCATCTGGAGAGCGGGATGCTAACCACCTTCATCTGTTTAACACTCGGAAGGCCTCTGTAACTAGCAGCCTTCAGATACGGGTCCCCGTGTAGTAAGTGCCTGCTCACCCTGGGTGCCTGGGTGGCCCAGGAGTCCTTTTCTCCACTTAATCAAGAGGGCAAGAGGTCTAGAGAGGGCCCGGGGTTGCTACAGGTTGCAGCTGGTCATAGGTAGGGAGAGGCTAGAATTCTGCAGGCAGAGCTGGGTCCTGCCCCCCCCCCCCACCCCAGGACCTCTGGGAAGTAGTGCACCTACCAAACCAAAGGCTGGGCCACAAAGGCAGGGAGGGGACAGCACGAAGCCCAGCACACACAGCCAGAGATGACACAGGTGCTCCCTTCTCTGGTCTCTGCCTCTGAGTGGCTCTGACCCTCTCTGTTCTCATACTGCCCCCCACCATCCCCCTCCTGCTTCGGGTCCCAGAACGTGCGCACTGACCATAGGCATAAAGTGTAAGGGGGGATGGGGAGATAGAATGGGGGGGTCAGGGGATAAAACAGTGCAGCATCAATCAGAGGGGTGAAAAGGTCCTTGGTGAAGGTTATAAATGGGCTACAGTCCTGACTGGAGTAGGATGTGAATTCATGGGGTTTGGACACATGTTTCATTCCTCCTTGCCTGTTTCCTCCTCTGTAAAGTGAAGATCACGGTCCCTACAGCAGTTGTTAGACAACTAAACAAGGTAATACAGGCAAGTATGACAAACGCCATAAATACTGCCTATTAGGACTAGGCAGGTATTAGGGGAAATAATTAAACTAAAACACAGTTTTTCCTTCAATTTAAGCGAAGTCAAATACAGTCCACTCTTAGGTAAAAGAAACTGACCAAACGTCTCCTGTGAGTGTTTCCAGAAAAGCAGTTTCTAGGAGCCCCCAGGACAAGAACTGAAGGGGTCTGAGTGCACACGGACACACACACTTTGCGCACAGCCCTGCACATGAATTCGCACACACGGCCTCCGCCAGTCCTGAGCCACCTGGGCAACGAAAGCTGCAAGGCCGGATGCGGCCACGAGAGGGCGGCAGAGAGCCCAGCCGAGGGGGTGGGAAAGCCCAGCGAAGGCGGAGACTCCGCAGCCTGACCTCATACTCCAGGTACTCCTTCCTCAAGCGGTACTCCTCCAGCTCGCGGCCGCGGCCCCGCCGCTCCGGTAAGTTCCTCTGCAGATCCAGCAGGTCGTCGGAGGCGGCGTCCAGGCAGTTCTCGTGGGATCGATGCTGCTCCTCCTGGGAGCGGGAGGCGGAGAGGGAAGCTGTCCCACCGCACCCCTATCCGTTCCCAGCCCGAGGTGCGCAGTCCACCATAAACCTCTCAACATTCTGGACCCAGGTGCGCAGCCGCCCACCCTCCCTTTGTTTTCGGGCCCAGTGCGCAGCCCATCCCTCTCCCGGTTCCTAAGCCTGGCGCGCAGCCCCGCCCAACCATCTCCCACTTCGTCCCGAGGCTGAGCAGCCCCTTTCCCCGCCGCACCCGCCCGTTTCCGGGGCCCCCAGTACCAGGGAGCTCTGGGCGGGACCTATAGGCAGGATGGGCCGGACGAATCGGCGCTGGGAGCCCACAGCGGCGGGGAAGGGCGGCGCAGAGTGCGTGGCGGCGGCCAGGTTGATGCGCGCGATCCAGGAACTCATCTCCTTCGCGGTGCTGAGGGCAGAGGAGACCGTCAGACCCCAAGGTGACAGAGTCGGCCCTGCCCCTCTCCCCCCCACTCCCACCCCAACCTCCTATGGTCTGCACAGCCTTCCAGACTCAGGATTCAGCGCTTCAAAAAGCCAGAAGCCCGCCCACCAGTCGAGGTGGTTGACCTGTGCCGGTGGCTTTTATCATCAAAGAGGAAAATCTAGGAAGGCGAAAGATTTTTAGATCAAATTGGGGGGGGGGGGGGGAATCGATCACTAGAGGCTTCCTGGAATCCTGGGTTCAGAAGTAGGAGGCTCAACCAGGCGCTGGACCAGGGAAGAGGCCCAGTTGGAGGCAAAGTGGGCGGGGTCGGGGGAACAGGTGCGGCCCAAGGACCCCTGCCACCAGCATTGTCCTGCTTCCACCACAGCCATCAGAGGGTGATGAGCGAGGAACCAGGGAGAGGCGAGCCAGGGCCTTGCTGCTGGTCCATTCTCCCCCGCCCCCGACTTACGGAGCCTGGAAGAGGTAGAGGCGCCAGTCGGCAGTCCGCAGCTGGAAGACGTGCGGCTTCTTGGTGTAATGGGTGGCCGGTGTAGCCAGTGAGTGGTGCACCCCCACGGGCTCGTCCACCATCTGCCCCACCAAACTCTCCCCTGCAGGGGGGCAGTGGTCCTCTCCCTGGGGGGGGGGGGCACAGGGGCTCAGAAAAGAGGTAATCATCAGTTGCCCACCCTCTGAACCATTCTGGGCCCTTCCCTGCCCTGCCTGTCAGGGCCATGCACCCCCTCCCTACCTTCAGGAAGTAAAGGACCATCCCTCGAAGCAACGTGTGGAACATCTTCCAGCCGCGCTTGCCCCACGGCGCTGCCCCAGGAGCAGAACACAACCAGACTCAGACACACATGACCCCTCTCCCCAACTTCGTCCCTCCCCAGGTGCACATAAACACACAGCAACATGCCAGCACCACAAGACACAGTCGCAAACAAGCAGTGCCACGCCTCACACCCTGGAAGTTGCACTCAAGCCCCACCAACAACAAAAGCAGATGTCCACACCGACTGTCCCCTCTCTCGACACTCCCACCCATCCTGAGAGGCACAGGGGCTCAGCTCCTCGTGCAGAAGAAGGGTCTCCGGGGTCAACTCTCTACCTTGCTCAGGCCCTGTGGCTTCTTGAAGCCAAATGCTAGTTCCCCTGTCCGATCCATCCAGGACCCCATTAATGTTCTGGTCCTGTTGCTGCCCTGCTATAAAGCCTGCACCTGTCCACACTGAGGCCGGATGTACCTTCTGCTGTTTTGTTCCCAGCAGACTATGCCTGCTCCTTTGTCTAGGGGGGGATGCCCTCTGGCCTCTTCCACCAAGGTTCGGCTCAGATATCATCATTTCCCAGAAGCCTCACCCATCCCTGTCCCCCACACCTCACCCCCAAGTCTAATCAAAGCCTGCCCCTCCTCCACACCCCCATACTTGATCTCCCCCTCCCTACACTCCTCAGCCATTTCCACCTTTTATCCCAGACACTGATGTGCTCACCTAACCTCCCCCTTACCACGAGGACCTGGAAAGCAGGAAGTACCTAGGTATGTCTTATCTCTGTACCCCTGTCCCTGGCGTCTTACCCGGTGCCCAGCACATGATCCCCATCAAGGAAGCAACAAAGGCTGCCTGTCCCTGACCCTGACCGTGCCAGCCCTCTGCACCTCAGCCCCCAGGTCACCTGCGCCAAGCCACTTGGCACTCCCACAGGCACGCACACACTTGGGTTTGATGGCGGACACGAGCCCTCCACGCCACAGGGCAGCAGATACTCACTCTTCTTGCCGTCCGCATCGTGATGCATCTTCCGGGCCAGGATGCCCTGCTTGTAGGTGGGCGCCGTGGGGTTCTGGGCCAGCTGCAGGAAAGGGTTGCTCAGCTTGCCAGTGGGGGGAGACACCTGGGCCTTCTCTGGTCGGCCTGCGTCTTCTTCATCCCTGGACATCAGAGAATCAGGTTGGGGGTACTGACCAGGCAGAGGCCACCAGGAGGTGCCCATGCACCTGTGCCCCAGGATCCCCAAAAAGGAGTCCTTCAAAACCAGCCCATCCATTCCTGTCATCCCCACCCTCCACGGCCCCTGGCTTCTCCAGGTGTTACCTGGGCTCCTTCACCCCTTGGAGACTCGCCCAGCGCCCAGCCTCTGGCTGGGCCCCGCTCAGAGGGGAACACTGTCCAGCACCTCTCCCAGGCTCGTGCAACTCTCAGGTAGGCGAGTGGAGGGAGGACAGGCCCAGGGACGGGGGAGAGGGGCAGGCAGTGGAGAGAAGAGGGACTGTCACTTACATAGCCCATTCAAGCTTCTCACTTCGGATAGACCAGTAGAGGGCCTAGAACAGAAGCACACAGTGGGCAGGGAGCCTCGACCCGTGGGGCCCAAATTCTGGCTGGCCCAGGTCAGACAGGGCCAAGCTACAGTCTGCCTCTTCTACCCCTGGCCCAGATGCCTTCCTCCTTGAGTGGGAAGCAGCTCCCGCATGCATCCAGCTACCCACGAGTGCAAGCGTGCAGCCACGGACGGAGCGGCCATGTGCCAGGCACCGTGGGAGACACTCCAGACAGGATGAGCAAAGCAATCCTAGTCCCTACCTGAGCTTAGGGAGGCCTGAGCTAGTTCTCTGGGAAAGGAAATGAATCATCTAGTACCATCCTGCCCTGAGGGATGGGACAGAGCAGGAACAGCCGACCAAGGTAGGGGTGGGGGTGGGGAGAGCAACAAATGGATGGTGAAGGAATGAGTCAACAAGGCACGGGGACATGGAAATGATCTGACAGAGTATTCATGTCCATGCAATCTTGCTTGCCTTTTTAGCCCCGGCAATGTCTAGCAGGATGCCAAGCACACAGCAAGTGTTATAGAAATGTCCACCATGCAGACAAAAGAACCAGTGCAGGGGCGCCTGGGTGGCTCAGTCGGTTAAGCCGCTGCCTTCGGCTCAGGTCGTGATCTCAGTGTCCTGGGATCGAGTCCCGCATCTGGCTCTCTGCTCAGCCAGAAGCCTGCTTCTTCCCCCCCCCTCTCTCTCTGCCTTCCTCTCTGCCTACTTGTAATCTCTGTGTCTGTCAAATAAATAAATAAAATCTTTAAAAGAAAAAAAAAAAAAAGAACCAGTGCCTTGCTGCATATGAAAAGCCAACCGTGTGCCCCGCGTGCTGTGCTAGGCCCCTGACGCCCTTTATTTCATTGTGAGAACCACGCCGTAATGTAGTCGCTACCCCAGGAGAAACTCGAGCAAGCCAGGGGGTAAGCTGCCCAAGACTAGAGTTCAAACCCTAGAACATCTGGCCTCTAAGTCTTAGCCTTACTGGCACTTGAAACTTTGCCCTTTGCTCATTCCAAGAACCAAAGACCCAGTGCATCTCAAGACTCCCCATGCTCAGAATCACCTGGAAACTCCAGAGAACATCTTAGGGGTCCCAGCCCCAGGGATTCTAATTCAGTAGGTCCAAGGCAGGGGGCCTACGAGTTCGCACAAGCCAACAAACTCTAAGGTGTGGCTGCTGCCGGCTGGGACGCACACTCTAGTACCTTCCATACACAGGCCATGGCCTCCCAAGGACATTGCAGCAGAGCCAGGCCCAGGCTGAGCATCTCCCCCACTTTTCAGGGGAGATAAAGAGCTACAGAGGGAGCCCTAGTATCACGAGCCCAGGGAATAGCCCCGTGTGCCTTACCTTCAGCAGCTCCTTCGGGAAGTTCCCTCCGTCTTGCAGGCCATTCAGGTTGGTGATAAATTCCTGGCAGCTCATGCTCTTCCCAATGTTCTGTGGCCATTGAGGGAAGTGAGGCAACAGGCACACACTCCCCACCCCCCACAGAATACCTCCCCCTACCACCATTGGCCACTCTGGAACCTTCTCCAGTTCTCCAGACCTACGTCCTCCAGAGCCCTTCCATGACCCCGTCCCAGGCCTCTGGCCTCAAGCTCCCCTGTGCCCTCACCTGTCCGTGCAGGTCTGTGTTGAGGAGCATGATGGCACAGGTCAAAGTGTGAACGGAATCTGTCCCAGAGGGAGGCGAGTGGAGAGAAAGCTCCTTAGAACCAGGACTCCTGCCTTTCCGCTGCCCAGACTGGGTGGGGTAACTGCAAATGCTTTTGGGTCTCCGTGGCTCCCCAAACACACACCCATGAGCTGGTACCCAGTAAATGCCTGAGCAGACCCAGGGGACACTTCCATGCCATCCCCCAAGGCAGCCCAGCGAGCCCTGCCCTCAGGGCCCGCCCCCTCCCTACCTGCAGAAGGGAAGGCCCCCGGATTGCAGTAATGGAAGCGCTTGGAGAACTGGTAGAGGATTCGCTCCCGCTCCTGAGTCTCCCCGCTGAGCACCAGGGCCTGGAGGAAGCCCCTGGAAGGAGGACCAGAGTCCAGGACAGGGCCCAGGCTGGGGTAGCCAGCAGGCTCCAGAGCTGGGGTCCAATCAGATTCCGGCCTCACCGGGGCCACCACCTCCCAGCCATCCCTCCTCTCCAGAGAGGGCCTGGAGGCCTTACCGGAGGGCTCGGTCCAGGCTCTGGCCTCCAAACTGGAAGAAGGACAAGTACTCCTCAGCCACAGCCCTACTGAAGTCATTGCTGCAGAGAGGAAACAGGAATGACGCCCGCAGCGGGGGGTGGGGGTGGAGGTGGAGGTGGGGGTGGGGGGGTTGTCTGGGCTGGGGCTGCAGATGCCAAGGGGCCCAAGGACCCATGCACATTCCCAGAGGGTGAGAGGGCAAGGGAGCAGCTGGGGTCTGGTCTGCCGTGGGCACCGTCTACTGCTGAGTGGGGAGCACACGTGCAGTTGGGTGGGGGGCAAGGTGGCCAGGTCCGGTGGCGCGAGGCAGGGCTCAAGAGTGTGGAGAAGGGGTGACAAGTGGGACTAAGAGGAAGCGGCAGGCACTGCCCAGGGACGGACTAGGACAGGATCGAGGGGATGAAGGTCAGCAGTGGGGCGGCCGGCCGGTGGACGGAGTCTGCTGACCGTGCTTCCTCTCCCGACACAACCTCCAGCCTTGCTCAGGGTCAAACCCCCTTACTTCTTCTGCAGGTAGGCGGCCACTTCAGACTTCCGGAAGCCTTCCAGGTGATAGAGGCGAGAGGCCAAGTTCCAGGCCACCTTGTCGCTGTTGACACCATTAGCCAGCTTGTCTCCAGTCTGTGGCCTCTGGCCTTCCTCTGGGCACTGCGCCTGGGGCATGGGGCTCTCGGGAAGCCTGCGAATGTCCAATAGTGGCCTCAGACTTCCACAAGGGATGGACAGGTGGGGGTACTGGGTCAAGTGTCCCTCCAGGTCAGTCATGGAAGGGGTGATCAGCAGGGGAGCTCGAGTGGTGGAGGGAGCAGCTAGACCAGGGCCTCACTGAGGAAACTCGTGCCTGGCCTGGCCTGGCCCGGGCACTGGGAGCCAAGGGCACCTCCCTAAGCGGGAGCCAAGCTTAGCACACGGCGCCTTCTCAGGTCAACCACAAGGACATTCTGAGTCTAACTCACCTTAGGCAGCAGGTGCAGCCCTCTGAGGATGCCAGTGGTACTGAACCCATCCCCAGGAGGGACGGCACAGGTCTCCCCGACCCCCACCAGCCACTTGTCTCCCTCACCTGTCCTGCCCCGCTCGTGAGGCCCCCTTGCCCCCTCCCCCTCCCTGCCCCAGCCCCAGGCTTTCCTCCTAGAGCTGTAGCCAAGGAAGGTGCAAAGGTGAGGGGAGATCAGGCTTCAGGCATGGTGACAGCTGGCGGTGGGGGTGGGGGCGGTCACACACTCGGGGAACACTCAGCATCTGACACTCAGAACTTTGGAGGCAACCAAGCCCAGTCTCTGCCGGACTCTTCCATTTCCCCAGCAACCCGACCACTGGGGCTGGGGGATCCTCCTTATGGGGTATTGGGATAGTCCATAGCCCAGTGACCAGAGTTAGGCAGCTGGACAGGAGCAGCATCAGCAGCACCTGCAAATGTTCACGGGTAAACCGACACTTATAACACGAGGCCACACCCGACAGTCCCTCTGCCCGAACACAAACGTCCATCTCTGCCCCTGCCTGGGCCATGTCTTCGCAGCTCATGCCTCCCTGAGGCTCCTGGGGGTGTAACGGCGCCCCGCTGCAAAGGGACAGACACATCTCGCTCCCCCCCCCCATCAAAACACAGGGCTTCGTGAAGTCTGTGTTAGTGAGGCCAGAAGATTCTAGGAGTCGCAGGAAAAGCCACTGACAGACAAGGAACCGGAGGCGTTAGTCCAGTGGGCCGTTGGAGAGGAGAAAAATGACACGCTTGTCACAGCTGAAGAGCGCTGTTTGATAATCAGCGGAGCGCGCCCAGAAATGACCTCATGGATTAGTGTTGTTACAAAAATAGTATCTAGATGGGGAGTTGCTTTTGGGGAAAAAATAATGCAAACATAAACTGTCATGGGATTGTGTACTTTAAACGGGTACACTGTACAGTCTGTTAATTATTTCTCAATAAAGCTACTATAAAATTTATTAACGGAGGTATGGGGCCTGCTTGGGATTCTCTCTCTCTCCCTCTCTCTTGGCCCCTCCCCCTCAAAAAAAAAATAAAAATGAAACTAATCGATTGGAATGAAATAAAATGAAACAATAAAATATGATAAAAATAGCCTCCATGACCTCACTGTGACAGTCAAGCACACAGGAGAGCGCCCATGGGACCAGCACACTCGGGTCAGGAAAATTAGCTCAATATTGTGCTGAAAATAAGACTGAACTTCTTTGTGTAATGATATTTAGCATCCTAGCAAGAAAAGTCCTAATTGATCCTTTTTTATTACTTACTATGAATATATGGTTTTCATTTCAGGTGGATCTACTTACTTTTCTCTTGGGCTGAACTTGACTTTAGTTTTGGTATGATGAGCCCTCTCTTCTCAGATCCGGAAGGACTCCCCACTGATTCCCAAGCCTCCCAGCACCTCCAGAGACTGAATGGTTTTCCAGATGCATGAGAGAGATGCTTTCGTTTTGACACTGCCTGAGGTTCTGTCCCCATCACCCCGTGACACAGAGATAGGGTGGGGGGGAGGGCCGACCCTCCAGTTAGTGCAACCCGAACAATTACGGTTCCCCCTTGCCTCTTCAGGAGGTGCCCTCCTTTCCCAGGTGGAGGCCCCAGGCGCTGGCAACCCCCTGCAGCCTCCGGAAGGAGGCAGACATCTAGCTTGGTTTCCCCGTGGTCCTATTCCTGCATCTGGCCACAGATCTGGGGCCATTTGATCCTGCCTTGGGGTCCCGAGATCCACTTCCTTGGTTCCAGTCACAACTGCCCTTAGGGTTCTGGCTTTCCCCCGAGATCTGAGCCATACCCTCAGCCTAAGGCTCACGGATGGGTTTCTCCCAGACACTTCCTTCAAGTTCAAAGCACTGTGTCATCCCCCCCATCACAAGCTCTGACCTTCCTGCTCCCCACCCTGCTTAGCATGACACCCGTTTTTTCTGCGTACAGGGCCCTTGTCAGGGCCCCCAACACCTCCCCTCCTTCTCTCCTGGTGTCCAGGCTCTTGGGGCATTGCCAAACCACGCACAAATCTTGTCCGGTGTGTAAAACTGTCTGCTTTTTGGTTTCTCGTGCTTTTCAACCCTCCAGTGTTGCTCAAAGCTGTAGGCACCCAGTCATACAATCCTGGCTTAATCCACGTTAGTGTATTAAATCCCAGCAGGCATTTCTCATGCTCCATCCAGTCCAGGGAATTCTTAAATGTATCCACAATTAGAAGCCAGAGAGCGGGTTCGTCGGACACTTACCCTGCCGCAGAGGTCAAGCACACACCAGGCTGGACGGCTCCAGCCTCGGCAGTCCCGGCTGGGCCTTCACTCTTCACTTCCTCCCCTGGCTGTGGGGGTTCTCCTGCCTCCTCTTTCTCCGGGAAGCTTGGCTCTGCCCCATCTGTCTCTAAGAGTGAAGGGCATGAAGCATCTAGTGTCCGCTCGGGAAGACTGCTGAGCCAGTTGGGGCCCAGGGGCGATGGGCTGCCTTCCCGTGAGGACACAGGGCTGGGCCTGGGGCCAGGGCCTCTGCTCTCAGACTCGGGGCTGCTGGGTTCCGGCGATGAGGCTGGGCTCCCCCAGGGGCCAGGAGCCAACGTGCGCAGAGCAGACTCCTGGGGACACTCAGCATCACTGTCACCTGAGGAAGAACATGGAGGAAAGCTGACATGGGGTGAGAGGCAGGCTGAGGGCCAGGGGGCCCCGCAGAGCCAGGAAAACAGCCTGCCTGGAGGGCCACCTCCGCGAGCTCCCTTCCTGCAGCTCCACCCCCTGGAGCTGGGCAGCACGTTCTGTCCCTCCTCCGGCTGGGGACCTCCCACATGCGGAGGCAGCGGGCAGAAGGCTCCTAGGACTCCAGACCCGAGGCAACCCTGGGGGGTTCAGGGCTTTCTAAGCCACTAGGACCCAGGCGTCAGAAATGTTGAGTCTTTGGCACATTTCTTTGTGAATTCTATAAAATGAGCATTTTCAAACCCATTGTATGAATGAAGTCATAGGAGAAGGTCTGCCTTCCACACGACACAACGGGACTTCTCAATGCTGTCTGCGGATCCAAGGACAATCTTTGTTCCCCCCCAGATCCAAAGCCTCCCGCACCCAATTTCCCAAAGCTCATAAAAGATCTCACCTTGGTCTTGGGAAATCAGAGGCACCCCAGGCCAGGAAGGACCCTCTTCTGTCTGCCAGCCTTCCGGGCTGGGCAGGGCCTGTTGAGAGAGTCACAGGATCTCCGTGAGCCCTAGAGGCACTGAGAAGGGGGGGGGGGGGGGGGGGTTAGGGGAGAATGACTTTGAATATCCAGGGCCCTCCCTCCCTGTTCTCTTCCCACCTGGCAACAGGGCCCCAGTCTCATCCCGGGCCCTCAGATCAGAAGAGGAACCCTGGAAAGAAGACCTGCATCCTAGGGGTACTGGTGCCCACCCTGAGAATCGAGAATCACTGGGGCTCACGTTCCTCCAAACAGATGGGGAAGGGGAGGCCGAGAGAGGGGAAGTGACTTGCCCAAGGTTGCACCGGATGCCTGGCAGAGCTGGGGTCAGATCCAACTTGTCCTGTTTCCACACCAGATGCCGCAGATGGGGCGGGGCCAAGACTGTCCCCCAGAGAAGTCTTAGAGAGAAAGAGAGGCAAGAGGTTTGACCCAAGGGAAACTGTTCTTAGGGCTTTTAATGTACCCCCTAGGCCTCGGGAGCCCCTCCTCCATGCTCACTGATTTCCAGTCTTCTCTGTCCCCATCTTCCTCCCTCCGTGGTCTGCAGTACCAGCCCAAGGACCGGCTGTATTATAGAGAGGGTGACAGCGCCCAGGCACTGGGGCAGAGCAATGGCCACTTGCTGTGAGGATGGGGCACCCAGGCATCCCCCTGAGGACCTCAAGGACCCTAGAGCAACAAGGTCACAAGAACGCACTCTCACGGGACAGAGCCACAGCACTGCAGCCTTGGGGTTGGGGGACACCGACGGTATCTAGCAGCTCCTGTTATCTTAGGGTCAGGTAGGAGATCTGCTCTGGGAATGACTCTTCTGCATTTTCTCTGGGACCAGAGAGATTAGAAAGTTATAGCCCCACTCTGCCATCTTGAGTTTCCTTATCTCTTGAGCAGAAGGTTCCCTGGGAAAACTGTGCTCCCTACCATCTCATGTCATTTGTCCCCGGAACTCAGCCCAGTTGCTATTGAGGATCTCTGCCATTGTCATGAGGGCCCAATCTATCCACCCTGGGGAGTGGGGTAGAGGGGTGGGAATGAAAGACAATGAACCCAAAGTAACCAAATGCCTAGATCTCTCAAGAAAAGGCCAGAATCTTAAAACAGATATCTCCTGCCTGGGGCAGAGGTCATCTGGCCTGTTGTGGTTGGGAAAGTCCTGGAGGTGGGAGGGGTCGAGTCTAAGAATGGCCTGGAACACACAGCCTTGGAGGAGCTGTTTGTTCTCCAAATGTGTCCAGACACAGTCCCTGGAGCTGCTGAGATAGAGACATTTGTGGACTTAATTGCCAGCACGTTCCATTGACATCATGGTATTTGTACAATGTCCTGTAATTCTGAAGGCCACACTGGGCCTGCTTTTCTGCTATATTGCTTCAGGATTCCAAAAGGCCCTAGCATTGAAAATGAGTGTTCTGGGCCCAGTGACCACAGAGAATAGCCCTTCCTTCCCTGCCCTTCCCTGTCCCTACGCACAGGCTTGGGTGGGTCCCCAGGGCTCAGCTTACCTCAGTCTCCCCACAGTCAGGAGGTGCTTCAGGGGTCCCCTTGGTGGCCTCATTCACTACAGGCCACGAGAAGGAGTGAGGTTTGTAGGTGGGTACAGGGAACGGAGGCGTGGTGTGCCCGCTAGAATCAGCTGTGCCAGCCCCCAAATCCAGCTCGCTGTCCAATTCCCATAGGACGCCCCCTCCTGGGAGAGGAGGCTCTAGGATCTGGGGACACTCGGGCTTGGGTCCCCCATCCATGCAGGAGTCTGAGAGCCCCCAGGACAAGCGAGCTCCAGAAGCACTGTCTGAGCAAGGGCTCTCCAAAAAGAGGGGATTGTCAAAGAACAGGCTTTCCTCCTCGGCACCCCACTCCGGGGAGGAGTCTGTCCTTCCCTCCCTGGGCCACAGGGAGTGCTGGTTCTCCCCCTCAGTGCCACTGCTGTCTCCTCCTGGAACCTCATCCACTGGTGAGTCATCCACCGGTGAGCTAGGGTGGAGGCCTGAGCCCTGGGGGCCTGCGGGGCTGGAGGGGAAAGCAGGGAGCTCCACAGGGGCAGTGGGGAGGCAGCACCTCAGCTCAGCCCTGAGCCCCTCTGTCTTCTCTAGCTCCTCCTCCAGGTCCAGGACACACATCTGGGCCTGCAGGATGCCTGCCCAGAACACCACCTGCGTGGATGTGCTCTGGCTCTGCCTCGGGCTCCCCAGGGGATGGCTGTTCCCCGGTGACTCGGGAGGCGCTACTTTGTGCCTGGGCTCCTCCTGGGAGGAGCTGCTCCCCAAGTGCAGGGGCTCCATGCTGGAGCCCCCAGGGGGAGCATCTGGCTTCATAGAACTGGGAGGCTCCAAGGCCCAGGTCTGTTCTCCATGAGGTTCGGGAGGGTCGGGAAGGCTGCATGTGTCCCTTGGGTGAGCCCCTGGGCCAGTCTGCAGGTTGTCTCCCAAATAGAGGTTGAGAAATTCCATGGGCTTGGGGTGTTCCGAGAGTCTGTCGTCTCCCATCATCCAGCGTGCAAGCTGCTCTGGTGTCCCCAGAAGTGTCTGCCTTCACAGTCCCATGGTGTGGGTCCGGGGTAGCACTGGTGGCGGGTGGGTGGGCTGCGGGGTGGGGAGATCCACACGCCTACCCTGGAAGTGCTGAAAGCAAATGTGTGTTAGCAAAGTGTGCTCAGCCCCTGGAGGCCCACGTCTTGTATATCAGACAGGTTTCTGGAGGCTTGCCACAGCCCCGGCCCTGGCCGAGGGGCGTGTGCCCTCCACAGCCTTGCCTGGAGTGAGGGAGGCACCAGAGACATTGTCCCTTCCCAGCCCCGCCCCCCCACTGCTCGCACCACGCCGGCCCTGCTCCGGAGACACCTGCCTGCTGGCTGAAGGTGGCCCAGTGGCCTCCCTGAAAAAGATAAAGGGGACATCTTCTCGGGCATTAGGGGCGGAGAACTTAGACACTGAAGTGGCTGGTGGCAGGAATGGCAGGTAGACGTCCCTCAGAACAGCATGAAAGCTGTGGTACACCGAAAACACAAATCAGCCAAGAACATGGGAGCCACACAGACACAGACTCCAGGCCAGGAGCCCTGAGGGAGGCACAGGCACCCAAGAGAGGAAGGTACAGGCCGCCTTATTTCTACTTCCCAGGCCTCCTGTCCTGCCTCATCTCAGCTGGGGGCCCACCCACCAGCTGTGAGGGGAGGGGGGGCCATGGTGGAGCCCATGGGGGCTGTACCACACCTGCTCAGACCTGCCCCATGCATCGACCACACTAGTACCACGTGCATGCAGCCGAGGAATCTTGAAGCGTATTTTCCAGGAGCACGTGTCTCCCTCCCCTGCAGGTAGACAAGTCACACGGCTCTCTGGTGGCCCTGCTTCTTCAAAACAATGGCTTGTTTTGGTCCCATGGACACCCGTTTCTTACTGGGTAGAGGATCTCAGGCAGCTCAGGGTTAAGGCTATGGCCCTTCCAGCACAGTATGGTCCCCTGACCATACTGCAAAGAATGCACCCCTGACTCCATCACATCTTCTCCGGTCCTCTCTTTGGCCCACTTCCTTCACTCAGCATCTGCACCCTGAAGTCTTATATGCACTTGTGTGCTGTATTAAACTATTTGGGGGAACAAGGGCATAAAGAAACACACACCTAGGGGGGCCTAGGTGGCTCAGTGGGTTAAAGCCTCTGCCTTCGGCTCAGGTCATGATCTCAGGGTCCTGGGATCGAGTCCCGCGTTGGGCTCTCTGCTCAGCAGGGGGCCTGCTTCCTCCTCTCTCTCTGCCTGCCTCTCTGCCTACTTGTGATCTCTGTCTGTCAAATAAATAAATAAAATCTTTGAAAGAAAGAAAGAAAGTTAGAAAGAAAGAAAGACACACCTTCTCCCAACTTGTAAACCACCCCCTAACTCTGCAGCTGCCTACCTATGGGCCCACCATCAGACACTCAATAAATAGGAATCCCCAGGGCTGGAAAACCAGGGTCAGATGAGGGGCCTACTGTCCAAACCTATTTCCTGAGGTCACCTAGGAAACATGGCTTGGCACTGCGCCCTCTTTCAGGAGGATGCCTGACAGAAATGACACAGGACCACCATGAATTTCAGTTTCTGTTCCTCCTGAGAGCCTCTGCCTAAAAGTCCCTCAGAAATAGAACCCCTTTCTGGACTTTTCCCTCTCTGTCCCAACCTCCCACCCCCACCCCAGTCCTACCTCGGAGCAAGAATATATCATTGCTGAACTCGGGCCTCATGGTCCTGAACTTGCAGGCTTTCCCTGGGGAAAGCCAGCCTTCAGGGCCACCAGGTTCTGGCAGTGACTGTGGAAATTGTGCTTTCTCCAAAGCTGGGGCTGTTGCTTATTTTTAATCTTGGATACAATGCTCTGCTCTGAATCAAATCAGGGTGCACTGGTCTTGCCCTGGGCTCTTCTTGCATGGGTCTCCTAGCTTAGCCTTGGCTCCTGCTCAGTTCTTTGTCTCCACTCCCAGCCCTGCCCCCATTTATAGGCTGAGGATGCATAGGCTTTGCTCCCTAAGTCCTCAGCTGGCTCCTCAGAGGGCCAATCCCAGAATACCTCCCTCCCCCTAAGCAGCCGTCCATTTTCTACTCTCCATCCTCTGTGTAAGAGAGCTGCCATGGTCCTCTATCCAAGGGGGAGGGAGGAGTGAGTCTCACAACCCACTGTCTATACTCGGGCAGCCCTTCCAAATCCATGCATTCCTCCCCAGGCCAGTGGGAAAGAGGAGGGGAGATCCCTCCACTGCAGCCTTCTCGAGCAAGCAGCCCACAGGGTACTGGGAACACTGGGAAGGCAGTTCCATTTAGGAGCCAGAGGACAGAGGTGGAGGGAAGCACCTTATTTATAGCTCTCTTCCCTCCCTCCCTGCCAAGACCTGGTGTATTTGTGCTTGGCCGGCCCTCCTCCCCACACCCCTGCGCTGGTTCTCATTCCTCCACATGTCCACACATGGTAGGTGACTGCGTGTCAGCCTCAGGAGCGTGGCCTTGCGCCCATGAGAGCATTTTGCCTGGATGACAGCACTCCCCCTACTCTCCTTTGTGAACTCGCTTGATGGGAAAAGTTCAAACGCCCATAACTGGAATGAGAAGAGCTACCAGCGGCCCATGGAGAGGACATCTGCCATTTGTATGAGACAAGAGTCCCACGTGTTCCTCTTTGCAAATACATACATCTAAATAAATCTGTGTATAAAGTAAGGAGCCATAAGAGTAGATGTTCATGAATCTGCGAGGCATCAAAGGTCACTGAATCTGCCTGCCCAGAAGAAGCCAGGTGATCCTCAATGCGCTCCAGTGGGAAAAAAAAAAATCAGAGAAGCTGTCGCAGCTTTCCAGAGACCAAAAAGGAGGGAGCAGATTTCTGGGGCCCAAGGAGTCTAAAGGGCCTGAGGGAGGTAGGGATGGGGCCTGGGGAATGAAGGGAAGCAGACAGACAGACAGATGGAGCATTGGGTGGGGGAAGAGGTGCATGGTTTGGTTGGGCCATGACTCCTCGGAATCGATTAAACTCACCCTGGCTCCACCCCAGCCCTCACTCCCTGTCTCAGAGCATTTAGCACAGGGTGTGACCACCGGTGCTTTCCCGCATGCTCGTCTGCATCCCCTTCCCAGAATGTGAGCACCAGGAAGTCAGGCTCCTCGTGCTTCTGTTCACCTGTCCCCGCACAGAAGTACCTGAAGGACTGAATCGGTTGCGTGCACATGTTACGCCCACACCCGCCTCCAAAGTTCTGGGTATTCCTTATACTTCAGTTCAAGTACATTTGGAAGTACGTTTGGAAGTTAAAGGTCAGTGTCGCCTCGAGAAGTTCCGGATCACCCATGGGACACCTGGGGGGATGGTGACAGAGCCCACTGGACAGTGTTCCTGGCTCTAGGTTGGCCATTCCAAAGGGGCAGCACACAGCTCCACGGTATAGAGCAAATACACATACAGGATGCCTAATCTTTGGGACATGCTTATACTAAAAATTTCCTCTGTTTAACTGAAATTCAAATTTAATGGGCATTCTGTATTTTACCTGGCAACCCCACGTGCAGCTCACGGGGAGGGGAAAAGAACGTACCAAGCCCTCGCAATGCAGCCATCATGCAGCTCGGTGCTTTAAGCCGTGAGCTCATCTGCAGGTCTGGACAGCCACCCCACACACGAGACAAGTGGTAACATTTCCTTCCTACTAAAAAGGAAGCAAAGACTCAGAGACTGTCAGAAATGGATCCAGGGAGCTCAGCTAGTAAGTAGGCGAGCTGGGGTCTGCATCCAGGCCTGTGGCTCTCTTAAGCATCACTGTCTCTCCCCCATACATACATCAATTCCCTTGGGCCTTTGTGGATTGAATGAAGCATGAATTATTTTGAAGCAGAGAGTCTCTTGAATTCATCGGTTTTACCAGTGTCCAGTGCAGTGCCTACTTGACTCAGAAGAAGTGGTACTCTGAGTTTGTGGAATTCTGTGGTACAGAATTGTGGTCCTCTGAGTTTGTGGAATGGAGAAGATGGATGGATGGATGAATGGATGCATGGGAGGGACAGCGGGTAGAAGGGAAGAATAGATGGATGGATGGACAGATGGATGGATCAATGGTTGGATGGAAGGGAGGGATGGATGGAAGGATGGAGGGGAAGGACAACGGATGGATGGATGGATGGGAAGGAAGGATGATGGATG
>NC_081563.1:37836319-37836741 GCF_022355385.1 Mustela nigripes | reverse complement strand
GATGGGTGGATGGATGATGGATGGATGAGTGGGTGGGAAGGATGGATGGATGGACAGATGGATAGGAAGGAAGGATGATGGATGAATGGATGGATGGATGGATAGATGATGAATGGATGGATGAATGGATGAATGGATGGATGGATGGATAGATGATGAATGGATGGGTGGATGGATGGATGGATGGATGGACAGATGGATAAAAGGGAAGGATGGAGGGATGGGTGGATGGATGATGGATGGATGAGTGGGTGGGAAGGATGGATGGATGGACAGATGGATAGGAAGGAAGGATGATGGATGAATGGATGGATGGATGGATAGATGATGGATGGATGGATGGATGGATGGATGGATGGGAAGGAAGGATGATGGATGGATGAATGGATGGATGGAAGGATGGAGGGGAAGGACAACAGATA
>NC_081563.1:37747204-37836309 GCF_022355385.1 Mustela nigripes | reverse complement strand
AATGGATGGATGGATGGATAGATGATGAATGGATGGATGAATGGATGAATGGATGGATGGATGGATAGATGATGAATGGATGGATGAATGGATGAATGGATGGATGGATGGATAGATGATGAATGGATGGGTGGATGGATGGATGGATGGATGGACAGATGGATAAAAGGGAAGGATGGAGGGATGGGTGGATGGATGATGGATGGATGAGTGGGTGGGAAGGATGGATCCTCAGAAAGCCCCTCCTCAACGATCTTACTAGAGGACTAGGAAGACTGAGGCTTAGAGGAGATTAAGCATCATTTTGACCTCACGATTTCCTCCCAAGGGCAGTCTGCCCATGAATCAATCACATCGTCCTCCCAGGAAGCCCAGTGCCCTTGAGGCAGAGCTTTCCCAGAGGTGAGGTCCTGCCAGGCCAGGAGCCAAAATGTTCCTATGGGTCCTGGCTCCCACACAGCAGCTGGATAGAGAGGAGGAGACGCGAGGAAGACCCACCCATTCAACCACCTTGTTGGGGCTCTCTGCCTGTGCGAGGCCACTGTCCTGAGGATTTAAGAAGTGTCTCTCCTGCCCTGCCCCCTTTCTTCTGCTCATTCTTTCTCTTTCTCTTCCCCGTCTCCTTTCTCTTTCTCATCTCCTTTTTAAATTGTTCTTCCCTAAATGAAGCGATAGGATGAACTGAGGGGTAAGGTCACTTCCTATGGCCATCACAGCAGCCCCACCACTCAGTTGAGTGGGGGCAGGCTGATACGGCCAGGGTCAAGGGTGGGGAAGGGCTTCTATTTCCCAGAGGGAGGGTGGCACCTTTTAGGCAGAGGTGGGCCAGGAACTGGAGACCAGAAGCTCAGGTCTCCAGCGCCTAGAATTTTCTTGGTTTACTTTCTTTTCTCAGCCCCGGTGTTCAGTGAAATCTCTGTTGAAATGGCTTGTCTCAGGTATCCTAACCAGAATGAAGGACGAAGAAGGCCTGCCACATGCCTCATAAGGTAGGTTTTGTTCACCTCCAAAATAAAGTGGCCCTCCGATGGTTTATGGAATGGAAGGATAAGTTCCAGGAGAAGTGGAATGATTCTGGAATCCAACAAAATGCTCTGAGCTCTTCAGACAGTGAGAGGAAGGAATGGGAAGGAGCTGAGGCTGGCGGAGAGGGAGGAGGTGGCGGGGGGGACACCCCCTCTCTACCTTAGTGAAGAAAACTGCTGGGGCCAAGCAGCGCCTGGCTGATGGGAGTACAGGACGCAGAATCTGACTGCTGGGGGATCAAGGGGGCGTAAATCCCTCCATCCCTACCTGACCTTGCCCTGTCTTCAGTGCAACACTGTCTTGATCTTGGGGGTGAGGAGACCCGTTGGCTCCTGGATTGTAATTTGGAGAGTGTATTTGCTTTTCACCACCCCTGCACCCGGCTTTCTTCTTGGGCACAAGCCTGTACCCTCTAGTACAAGGAGACCACAGGAGGCTGGAGGAGAGCCTGCCCTGAGGAAGGAGATGGTGCCTTGAATGTCTGCAGCCCCGCTCTGCCTGGAGGCTCACGGACGAGACTCCCTCAAGTCCTGCCTACAACTGACAAGCTCTGTGACTCTGGTCAAAAACTTCACCTGGTTCTTTATCTATAAAATAAGGAAATAAGATGGAGTCAAGCTATTCTATACATCTGCGGTAAAGCAGAATGGGTCTGGGAGCTGCTGCTGCTGGCCCGGCCCCCTGGTAGGTGCTCAGAAACAGCATGTCCTGCTCAAGTTCAACTTTGCTCCTTTGCTGGTCATTCAAGAAGCCAAAACAAACAAGCACACAGACAACCCTCCCAGTGGGCTCCCTGGGCACTCAGCCTCCTCCTGGAGCCTCCGTTTACACTTCCAGACTCAGCAGACATTCCTTCCTTTTGCCATGGCAACTTTTCCTTCCAATGGAAAAAGCAAAGGCTCCTCGCCCGCCCCGGGGATTTAGGAGGCAGCCTGTGCCCACACAGCCCTCGGGAGAAGCCCCGTGAGGGATGTCACCCTGGAAGGCAGAGGAATAGAGAAGGTTCTTATCTGGAGTTACAAGACAGATGCTCCTGCCTGAACCTGGGCCAGGGCGCCGTGAGAGACAGCACTAGGGGCAGCCCCACATCCTGCCCACACGGAAGAAGCCTTCATGCAAGTGTGCACCGGCAGGGGGGGGGGGGGGGGGGGGGGGGGGGGGGGGTCAGTGGTGCTGAGGACCCTGCGGGGGTGGGTGTCAGCTGGGGCTCAGGCAGAGAGAGAGAACAGAGAGGGTGCAGAGAGGATGGGATATAGAGAAGATGAGGGCAGAGAGGGTGGGGGGAAGAGAGAATGGAAGACAGAAAAGATGGAGGGCGCAGAGGATGGGACAGAGATGCTGGGGTATAGAGAGAAGGGGGCAGAGCACCGATGTGTCTCCAGAGCAGCTGCCCCCTGGGAAGGACGAGGACCCCGAGGAGGGCTCAAGGCCAGGCTGGACCACTCTCATCCCTTCTTGGGTCCCCCCTCTCCTTCCCCAAAGAGCCCACAGCCCAGGTTCTAAGCCCTGTGCTGGGTGGTTCCTCATCTGTAGAAAGCAGCAGTTCTGGGATGTTCTGAAGCTCCAGAAGGCTGGGGAGACAGGACCCTCTGAGGCACGTTGCTTTCAACCTGGCTAAGGTTCAACAGGCCTGAGGGGTATGACTATCTGCTGACAGGTCACTCTCCCCTGCCTTTTCAGCAGAGGAGTGACACCAACCATACGATCTTAGGCCCTAGGAGGACCTTCCCTCTGGGAGACTCCTGTCTACCATAAGGATGACAGCTACAAGCAGAAGGCCTCAATGTCCCACACAGGGAGGCATCTGCGAGTAAAATGATGGCCGTCGCACCTAAGGTCAATGGGTCGAAACATCGGCTGCCCTGGCAAGCCAGCTACTGGCATCCCTAGCACCAACCCAGCCCCTCGGAGTGCGGCAGAAGGCAAGATAGAACCAGGAGCCCCCTCATGGTGGATTCTGTGTCTGATCTCCCACAGTGACTGCACCCAGAGCTGCCCACCCCCACCCAAAGCCCAGGCCTGCCTGGCTTCCTTCTCTTCAGTCTCTCCAAGGCTCACTGGAGGCCTCTGGCCACAAAACCCCTCACCGGGCACCGCCCCACAGTCATCACCAGGGACCCAGGGAGGCCCACAAGAGCTTCAGGAAGGAGCCCCCCCCTCCCCGTAAAGGCAGATTACCCCCTCTCAGCGTCTCTGGAGAGGCCAGGGTAAGTGGGGGCCAGATTGGGAGGGGTAGGTTGAGGAAGGAGGGGGACAGCAAGAAGGAACACGAAGGTGACAGCTCCAGTCCCGCCAGGCCCACAGAAGGTGCGGACACAGTGAGCCCACAGAGTCCTCCTTCCTGTCCACCTGCCCCAGCAGCTACCACAAGGGCCCACACGGGACTCTCCGCATCCCCTGCTCCCCCCGGCTCCCTCCCGGCCGCCACCCCCAGCAGCTGCCCCCTGGGAAGGACCACCTTGCTCACCTCCAAAGGCCCCTGGAGAGGGCAAGCGGGTCTTCCCGATACAAGGGCCGTTCACCAGTGAATGGAGAATGTGGCTGCCGGTGCTTCCGACTTCCGCTCCCCTCACCACCACACACTCAGCCCTCCCACCCAGCGGCCTCCCCAGGGCTCCCGAGCTGCTTGCCACCTCACACTTCCTGCCCACAAGACGAGCGCCTCCATTCCTAGGCCCACTGCCTCTGTTCCCCTTCCCCAGGCCGCCCGCTGCCTGGAGGCCCCTACCCTGCACCAGGCCCAGAGAGAAGCGCCGACGCCCTTCTCCCCAATCAAGGGCCCAGGGAGAGAAAGGGGAAGGTGCTGTGCCTTCTGCTGTGGACAGGCCCCACCCCCTTCCTCCCTGTGGTTGTCCCCAGGTTCTCATCTCTGCCCCAGCTGGCAGTCCCTGCCTCCAGGCACCTGCGGGACAGAGGAGGGCCCTGGGCCTGGCAGCTTTTCTTTTTTTTTTTTGCATAAATGATATTGGGAACTCTGCATGGCTTCCTCTCCCATAGGTAACAGCGGAGCTGAATGCCATTGTCTTGTTTTACAAAGCGTCCTCTGGTAGCACCTCAGCCACCCCTCTCAGCTACTTTATGAAGCAAGCACTGCTATGTCCATTACAGACAGGAGGCAGGCTCAGAGAGGTTATGCTACTGCCTACGGTCACACAGCTGAAGTCAGAACTCAGAGTGTCTGACCAAGAGAACCAACTGTCATCCATTCCCCATTGCTGAATTCCCAATGGGTGTCTGCAGGACACAGGTCCCAGGTGTCCACAAGTGAGAGACAGAGGCTGATGGGGAGCCATGCTTATGCACCCGTCTCTTCTACCTCTGTACAACCACCACCAACATCCCTGCTGAGGCTCTAAAGCCCCTGTCTCCCACCCCTCAAGCTCCAGGCCGCATAATTCTGAGTGCCCCAGAGACCCTCCCACTTGGGAGTCCCAGAAGCAGAGCGCCTCTGACCCAGGCCACCCCAGCCTATAGTTCACAGGCCCTAGCTCCAGCTCTACCCCTCCTCCAGCTGCGTCCCTCCCCCACAAAGCCATGCCTACCAGCCCCTTTCCCACCATACTCAGAGCACCCAGGAGCCTGGAATTCTCTGCTTGGGGAGCAGTGGGGGGGGGGGGCACGTGTCATCTGCCTGCCACGAGGCTTTGCTTCACTTCTCTGCGCACCACCCTCTCTGAGACGGGGAGGGGGGCGGACAGCACTTGCACCTGTAGGCAGGTGGCCCTCTGCATGCACTGTGGTATAGGGTAGAGAAGGGAGAGGGGAGGCGGGGAACGGCAGGGGTTAGAGGCTGGAAGTGGGCCCAGCTGCATGCAGTAGCCACATTTGCAGGAGGCCGAGAAGCTCAATTCAAACCTGGACCTTCAGGTCACTATTAAGATGGGAGGTAGGAGGATAGGACACTTTACAAAACACTTTGTCAGCTGCGGTTGTAATTTTTACATATTCGAACACATCCGATGGGGCCCTCCAATGTTCATTCTCTGGGCCAACCCCGTTGGGCGGGCAGGCTTATCTCGTGAGTGCCTCAGACTTAGTGCAATGTTAACCCAGTTCTTCACCACCCCAGGCAGCCCCTCCTTCTGTATTTGGGATTTTATAGAACTGTGCCCAGGTGTGTATACCAGAAACCCAAAGTCACCTCACCCTAAATGCAAACCCTCCCCCAAGGCCTCCGACTTCCCAGGGCCCCCACGCTGGCCAACACCCACTCCTCCTGCAGTCCCTATGTGAGAAGCTGCTGACCCCTCAGGAATAAAACACAGGACATCTGTCCCCAGGGAGTGTCCAGTCTAGTGACAGGGGCAGAAAATAGACAAACGGCCTAAGTCTTCGATATCTGATTGTAAACTGTGACAGATGCTGAGGTAGGACAGAGCGGGGAGCAGAGAGGGCCAGCAACAGGGACAGAGGCAGGAGACCAGCCTTGCTCGTGGGGGCCTGTGTACCCTGGTGAAGGGCGGCCAACATGTCTAATTCCTTGCCTGAGACTGGAAAGTTCTCCATGAGTTAAGGGGACAGAAAGCAAGCCAGTGTGGCTGGTCAGCCAGCTCAGGGAATAGTGTGAGAAGATGAGGCAGGAGAGGCAGGAATGGATGCCAGGGGGTCCCCAGTGGGCAGCCAGCATGCAGCCTAAGCAGGGAAGGGACAGGTCAGAGAGCACGGCTTTGTTGGTTTGTAAGATCATCTGTTGCTGTGTAGACAAGAGCCAGCCAAGGGCTCACCGAGAGCAGAGAGACCAGCGGAGGCTTTGTATTCCTGGGGAGGCAGGCTTGGAGCAGGGCAGAAAGGGCAGAGCAGGGGAGCCAGAGGACTTGGGATACACACTGGGCTGAGTGGGCAGGCCAGCTGCCATCGGGGGCTGGGGGCAAGCTCTGGATTCCTGGCTACAGCAACCCGATGGGACAAATGGCACTCGCGGAAATAGCAGGATGGGGGAGATGAGGCTTAGGGGAGAAAATCCCGAGTTTGCTTTTCAAAGTATCAGGTTTGAGATACCTCAAACAGGCATCTGAAACCAGGCCTGCAGGGGATGGGAGGGCCGGGCTGCCGAGGTGAACGCGTGTGAGCAGCACGAAGGAGCTAAACCGGCGGCCGACGGAGACTACGAGGGACAAGACTGCAGAGGGAAGTGAGGAGGGGCTGCTGAGGAGAAGAGAGAAACATGGAGAGGGTGTCATCACCGAAGACAAGAGGAGGCGATAACTAAAAGGAGGAAGTGGTCAGCTATGTCAAATGCTACTAGGAAGGCTAGGAAGATAAGGTGCAAAGTGGTCATTGAATGTGGCCGCACGGAGGTCATGGACGGGTAGGGTTGGGGGAGCAGGAGGCACAAGGGGCGCCAAAGCCAGTGGCCATGAGGTGGGGACTGAAGAGGAGGTGAGGACCTGGGGTCACCTCCCAGACCCCGACTGCGGGCTGCCCTCTGCAGTCCAGCCTGGACGCAACTGCAGGGATGCTGGCACCAGCAGGTCCCGTGACTGCCTGTTCCGTGTGTTTGTGAGCCCATATGCTCCCTACCATGTGACCTTCTCAAGGGCAAGGCCAGGCCGCTTAGCTGTGGAGCACCAAGGCTGTGCAGCAGAGGCCTGGCTCCTAAGTGCCCACAGCCACTTGATGAATGAATGAGGGACAGCAACTCGTTGTCTCCTCCTTGATCGCTTGGGGACAATGCCACGGGAGAGGGAATGTGCCCCCTCTTTCCTCCCAGGCTGTGGGCCTGGGCATATAGGGCACGGTATGGGGGTGTGGGGCAGTGTGGGGCTTTCCTGCTTACAGCAATCTCCAAAAACAGATGCCCTGACCTGAGCAGCCACCAGCTCCCTTCCATCTCCCAAAGCTCTCATCTCCTTCCCAAGGTCGCCAGGACTAAAACTCTGGAGGCAGGGCTCCCAGGACACAGGCAAGAAGGGCACCAGCTCAGTGGCTGTGGGGCTTGGAGGAGGGCAGGATTCTGATGGCTTGAGCTTGATCTACCTCCCCTCCCCATGCTCGGCCCACCATCCCCTCCCCAGGGCCTGGAGGACACCCAGCCTCCTGACCAGGCCACAGCTCTGGGCCACGCGACCTTGCCAGGCAGCCCCTTCCTGCCTCCCTCGAGGGAAGTGACTTCCTGTTTGCCCGCAGAGGAAGCGGCTCAGCACAGGTAGGGAGGTGGCAGCCGACAAGCTGAACACAGAAGAGGGAATGGGGCCCACCTCCCAAAAGAGGGGCTCTGGGGATTCCAGCACCCAGTCTGCCCTCCTGAGAGGTGCAGGTATGAGAGGAGGGGGGCGGCGGGGAAGGGAGCAGCCCCTGACTTACACCTGCCTATCCCCGAGGGCCCCCGTGCGCTGACACTCACCAGGCCCTTTAGAAGCAACATCTCTAGGGCCCATGAGGCCGGGAGGGAACGGGGTGCTATTATCCCCACTCTGTAGAACGGGTGAGGAGACGGAGGGTCTGAGCGGTTAGTCTGGCTGCATTTGCACCCCGGACTGCCAAACTGAAGTGAGTCTACTTTCTGCTCTACCCTGTTGCCACCTGCATACCACTGATGGGAAGGAGGAGGCCTTCTCTCCAAGCAAGCAGCACTACTGACAGCACAGCCTGAACCATCTCTCCCAATTCGAAGCTTCTAGAAACTCCTGGGCGGATGCGGCTCACTACCAGCATCCCAAGGGTACCAGCTACTGGACAGTGTGAGAGCTGAAGCCAGAAGCACCTCAGTGGGCTCTTGTGTGCCCAAAGGACAAACTTCTGTCCTTTAGGGAGGCCTGAGGGGGAAGGTGGCCACATGTTCCTGCCTCCAAAAAAGGCCCTATTCCCTCCTAGCTCTCCAGCCTCCACAAACCTAAGGCCTCAGGCAGGACAGACAGGAGGACACCTGCCTCCCTAATCATTCCTCTGCAGGGTTAGATAGTTACAGTTGCACTGGCCCACATGACTCTGAGCCCTCTGGGTATCTGAGCCCAGAGTTAGGGCCTGGGAGGGGATAGGGGTTGGGGGGCTTGTGAGAGTTTCCCTGCCGGATGCCTATAGTCCTGGAATGGGAGGAAGAAATCTCTCAAAGGCAGGGCCAGAAGGAAAGGGAGCCCAGTCAGGCAGTAACACCACCATCAACCACCTAACACCTCTGCGGGCCCCAGTGCAGCCCCTGGTTTCCTGGAGGGGGGCCAGGAAGTGACGATGACGACAGTGAATGAGAAGCTTCTACCTCTTGGACTTGGTTGTCCAATTCCATGGCAGGCACAGCAACTTTGGGAAAATTGGTCCTACCCCGCAGGTCCAGATGCCCAGGCCACAGCTTCCCTGACCCCAGACTCTGTCTGCCAAGACTCCCCTTCTCCACTCCCTCCCAGCTCCGGGTGTCATAGACTGGCACCCTCCCCAAGGCCTCTCTTCCTGGGTCAGCCCTCCTTAGGGAAGCCATGGGTGGGATTCCAGGCATTCACCTTGGTCTCCAAACCCCCTTGGCCCCCAACAGATGCTCACCAGCATCTGCTGAAGTGGAAGGCATGCAGTTCTTCTAGCAGCAAAAATGCTACAACCTCAGCACCCACAACTGGGAACCAGATAATAGATTATGGTAGAGCCCGTAGCCATATGGTGAGCCCCAGGCACCTTTAACTATCTCCGTTCTAGACAGTATTTAATGCAGGGGAAAGATGCTCACAACATATTATTAAGAAAACCAATTATATATTCAGTATGCTCTCAATTTTTAAAACCTCGTTTGTGTATTTAGGCAGCAAAATACCAAAGCATCGGTTATTAGTGGCTGTGTGTGGCAAAAGGATATGTGATTCAAAGTTCTTTATGCTCTTTTTGATATGCATCTAATTAAAAAAAATAAGTATGCATTATGTTTATCATCCGCAAAATAATAAAAGTATTAGGAAATTAAATATGTTGAATTAAATAATAATTGACTATTTCTGCTCACTTTAAAGACTGGGATGTTCTTTGCCAACCCTGTCCCTCCTCTCCGGTGGAGGCAGGGAGCTAGCAAGCCACCGGGAGAGCCTGCAATGGTGTTCACCATTTTCGACCCCTCTCTGTCACCCGTCCTCAAGGGGAGGCCAGGGTGACCTCCCTGCTGGTGCTGTGGGGACATGTCTGGAATCCCAGTGTGGCCATGAAGATTATTTTAAGGTAAAGACTTCTGAGGGGGCACCTGGGTGGCTCAGTGGGTTAAGCCTCTGCTTTTAGCTCAGGTCATGATCCCAGGGTCCTGGGATGGAGCCCCACATCGGGCTCTCTGCTCAGCAGGGAGCCTGCTTCCCCTTCTCTCTTTGCCTGCCTCTCTGCCTACTTGTCTCTCTCCCTGTCAAATAAATAAATAAAATCTTAAAAAAAAAAAAAAAGACTTCTGAGATTTGACAGGTGCAAAAAGAAGTCTTCTGAGAGTTTCCCGCATGAATAACACAGCAACTTCTGGAAAATAAGGGAGCCGAAAATTCCTTCTTCAGGGCAGAGCCACTCCCAGAAGACAAAATAAAAACTATCCCAAATCCCTTCTCTAGGAAAGATGAGGGACACTCAAAGGCCACCCATAGCATAGAGACAAATGTTATCACAAACTTTCTCATTTCTCGTATGTTATAAAAAACCCATTTGTCTTTCCTAAAGAAACCTATTGGTTCTTCCCATACAAGCCCTTTTCTCTCTGCCCCCAATTCCCCTATGAAGTTAGGTATATACCCTTTTAACCATTTCACAAGCCAGCTACTACTCTGGTTGGCTCTCAGGTGCATGCCAATGAAACCTCTTTCTACGGTTACTCTTTCATCAGTTTAATTTGCCTGTCTCAGGAACTGAATCTAAGAGGGTAGACAAAGAGTCTTTTTCCCCTCTCCTACCTGGCCAAGATGACCTCCTTCAGGACTCCATGAATCTAAGGCTATGTCTGCCTAAGTAGGTACATGGTACACATAATGAACATTTTCAATAGTTAAGTATTTATTTGAATATGCATTTAAAAAAATATAACTGATACAACAAACCTGTGCTCCCACAGATGTTATTCTTAGGACCACGTGGAAAGGACACAATGGCTTCTTTATTTTCAAACTGTGTGTCGTCAAGGAAAACTATGAAATAAAACTGTATAGGTGGAAAACTCTTCTGTCAAAAATCATGACAAGAAAAATAAATGAGTAGACACCACATACAGTCGACTCAAATCTTCGAGCATTTACTTTAAAGAAAGAACTTGGAGTTACATATAATACGATAATGCTAATTGGCCTTGACCAGCCGTTAACTCTGGAACAGAAATTCAGGCTTACAATGAGCAGGAATGCAAGGCTCCCGTGTTACATAAAACAGAACAGGTACACTCTGAGCTAGGGAAGGAGGAAGACAAAACTTAGAGCAAGGCACTTCCTGGGGTCTCCTGAAAGGCCCCGGACTTCCCTGCGGGTGCCCAGGCTTACCCCACCCATGGCAGCAAAGCCCTGGGCTTCTCATGCCCTCTCTGTGCCAGCAGGAGTTGATCTGTCCTCTCTCCGCAGTCACCTGCAGGGACAAGGGGCGGCCTGGGGTGGCAGCTTCTGGGGGGAACAGCGCTGGGGCCTCCCAGCTCATTCCCAGGAAGAGAGCCCGCACACCTGCACCACCTGAGCAACTCTTGCTCCTGTCTATGCCTCCTCCTCCGAGGCAGCACCGGGAGACACCAAGAAGGCAGAGCCCCCAAACCTCACGCCTGTCCTGGCTCCCATGCTGACACGAGGCCTCCCTGAGGTCATGGAGCCAGCAAAGGCAGAGTTCCAGAGTGTACCCAGCCTCCCTGGCCCGCTCAGCCTGTCTATCCACTTCTCCTCCCTTGCCCGCCTCAGGCTCTGCCCTGCCCAGGCGTTCTTGCCTTATACTCTCTCCCAGGGTGACCTCCCTCACCCCACAGGTTCCTGTCCCACGTGCTCACTGACACCCAGGGTCCTAACTGCCGGCAGGAATCCTCTAGCTGGATGAGCAGGACTTAAATTTAGCAGCACGCCCTGCTGGATGTCCACGTGCCTGTGAACACACCTTCCCATCCCTGTTTCCCGGGCCCGGCCCTCCTGGGTCCTGTCCACCGTGTCACAACTGCCCCCTCTCCCAGGTTAACAACCCCAATGCTAGCCCAGACCCTTCCTGACCCCAGGGCCCCATCCTGTGGGGGCTCCCTCCCCGGCAAGTGACGCTCCTCTCCCCTCCCTCAGAGCCCTCCCCTGCCACTAGGAGAGTAGCAGGGACCTCCTGCCTCCAGGTTCATGCAAGCAGAAGGCCCCAGTTCTCCAGAGGATCCCTCCTGCCCCCTGAAAATACTTCCCGCTGACCCCCACCCCCTGCTTCACCCATGCTGCCATTAGGGAAGGCCCAACACGGACATGGGAGCCCCCTAGCCTCTCCCAGGACCACGCGTCCACACCCTGGAGCACAACCCTGAAGTCTAAGAGTGTCTCGGGGCCTCAGTGTTCCTGGTACTTTGGCGCTCTGGGTCATCTCTGTTCCTTTCCCCACTCTCCAACGCATCTTTCAAATCCTCCTCATCCTCCAAGGCTGTCCCCATAAAGCTGTTTCTCCAAACAGAGTGTTTCTACAAACAGTCTTTGTAGACCAAGCCACTAAGAATCAACTGTTGCAGGAATTCCACAATCCCAGCTAGGGAACGTGGGGCAGATTCAGGAGCGACAAACCACGGGCTGCACACGGCAGTCAGATCCCTCTTTTTAAAAAACAGCATCGGGTTTAAAAAGTAAGAAGAGCAGGAGTTGCATAAACAACACAGTTTATGTAAGTCTACCATACACGCATACAGAAATCAACCCCATCGCTTTCTCTAGAATACGTCCCGATTCCAGGATAAACCCACCAGAAATATACCAGAAGGAAGGCTGTTCACAGGCAGGGTAGGGGGAGATGGGGAGGGGGCGGTGGACGGGGCTAGATTTGAGGGGTGGAGAAGAAATCCTAATTAAGACCTCGGATAATTCAATCACAACAAACCACAAGACGAAAATCCAATGTAAACTCCAGGCCAAGGACATGACGAGTCCACAAAAGGAGAAAGACAAAGAGCTAAAACCATATATGAGGCTCCTAACAGTGTTTACTGTAAATTCATACAAAAACTACAACGTGGTGCCCGCTGTTTTCGTCTGTCACATTGGCAAGAGCAGAAGGTTGAGAACCCACTGAGCTCGGGGAGTGGCGGGGAAGCTCAGAAGCTCTAAGTCACACTGAGGCTCTAGAAGGCCTGCCGGCAGCGGCCACCGACCCCTAAAATCCTCGAGGCGTTGAAGTCAGTCATTCTGGGTTCAGGAATTTCTCCTGCTGAAACGGTCACAGAAGTGAGCGGGTACGCGGGCCCACGAATGCTTAACGGGTCACTGTCCATCACAGCAAGCACACACACACGCAACAAGGCGGAGAACCACCTCGAAGCCCATAGAGGCCTGGCTAGATAAACACCCCACTCAGGGAACCATCACACATTTATTTGGAAAAGTATATCTGTATGTCCTGAATCAGAATAAATATCTTAGGTAAAACAATAATCATAATCATAATAAGCACAGAACTGAGTACCATCACTATTCGTATAGAAAAAGAAAGTTATACACACTTATATGCTCCTTTACTAGCAGAACCTATCTCTTTGGAAATATTCTCTAGAAATCGGCCCTAAAGAGGGGAATTGAGAGCACAGGACCGGCGGTGGGGGGCGGGTTGATTTTTCACCGTGCACCTTAAGAGCTGTTTCAATTAACATTTATAAAAAGATTTTTAACACATACAAGTAGTACCTTTAAAAATACTTTCTTTGAAGAATTTTTAACCCACGTAGATAATTATCTTCAAAAGAACAAAAGAAGTGAAATGTGCTCCTAACCCCTACTGTCTTGTCTAACCACCCCCTGCTGTTAGGTGCTAGGAACCCTTTTCCACTGGATTCCTCTCCTTTGCGGACAAACATCCCTTCAGCCAAAACCTGCCCTGCCCTGTCTGAGCCCTTGACTGTACCACTCAATTGTAATTCCCAATTTTTCACCTACTAGCTGTGCGAAAGTGGGCAACTTTCCTACTCCCTGGGTCTTATTTTTCTCATCTGTGAAATGGGACAGTACCACACCTCACAGACTTACTGTGAGGATTTGTGGGGGGGGGGGGGTTGTGTTGTTTTGTTTTGTTTTAAGATTTTATTTATTTATTTGACAGAGATCACAAGTAGGAAGAGAGACAGGCAGAGAGAGAGAGAGAGAGAGAGAGAGAGGAGCACAGAGCCTGACGCAGGACTCAATCCCAGGAGTCCAGGATCATGACCTGAGCCGAAGGCAGAGGCTTTAACCCCCTGAGCCACCCAGGCGCCCCAAGGATTTGTGTTTGCACATAAGATGTTCAAAGGACAGCCTGACATATAGCACGTGTTCAATATATGTCAATTATTATATACTCTTCTGTTTTCCTTTTCAGTCTACTGAGATCACCCAATTAAAGAATGAAAAATGAAGGGCGCCTTGGTGGATCAGTTGTTAAGTGTCTGCCTTTGGCTCAGGTCATGATCCTGGGATCCTGGGAGCTGGAATCAAGCCTGGCATCTCAGGAAGGAAAGCAGGAGGCCTGCTTCTCCCTCTCCCACTCCCCCTGCTTGTGTTCTCTCTCTCACTATGTCTATCTCTGTCAAATAAATAAATAAAATATTTAAAAAAAAATGAATGAAAGATGATAAGAATCTTCCTAGAAGGCTAGTTTTTCTGCCCCATATCCAAACCCTGGGTTTGTCAGGGAGCCTATGAATCTTCCTGCCACAGCAGTGAGAAGAATCATCTACTCTCCCGGGATGCCTCTGGTCCTCAGGCTGAGGCCCCATCCAAGGAGAGCCTCTGAAATGCCTGCTCACCTCCCAGAGTCACACCGGTCTCTTTCCTGTTCCTCCGGCATGTCCAGCATGCCCAGCATGCTCAAGCCTTATTTGTGCCTCAGGGCCTTTGCATTTGCCATTCTCACTGCCTGGCATGTCCTTCCCTCAGAGCGTTGCATGCCTATATCTTATCTACATTCAGGTCTCCACTAAAATTTCATCTCCTCAGCACAACCTGTCCTGACCACTCTATTAAACATAACAGCCTTCTAACCTCTTAAGCTACTTTCTGTCCCTCCATAGCATTTATCATTATGACCTTAAAGTCACTGGCATTGTTGTTTATTGTCCATTTCTCCCCACCAGAAAATAAGCTCCATGAGGGGAAAGACTGTATTGTTCACTGATCACATCCTTAACACCTACAATAGTGCCTGGAACATCCTGGCCCTCGGTAAGCATTTGTTGAATGAACAACCGAGCAAGTGAACCCAAGAGCCTGTCTTCTGGGGAAGCTTAGGTTCCACCTTGATGGAAGGCCCCCAACAGGTGTACCCCAAGGACTCCAGAGAGGAGCTACTCACCGCCCACCCACTGCTCACTGACCCCCCTCGGGGGCAGCTCAGTAGTCTCCCCTCATGGAAACAGGAGACATCCTATTCTCAGCCCCCAGAGTTTTGGGGCCTGAAAATCATACTACCCTCCCCCCTCATTCAGAAAGCTCGTTCCTTGTCTAAGGGCCAGTTTCTCCTGTCTCGCCACCCTGCCCTTCACCAGCCAGTTTCTTTGGTTTTTACAGCATTTCTCACGCTCTGAAATAACGCGATTCACCTGCTTACTCGCTTATTTTCTCTCTGATACAATTCATACGTAAACAAGCAGTTGTATTTCCCATGCCTACCTGCCTGATTAGTCGTTAGCACTCAGTACTAACACCTGAGTTGAATGAATGAATGAATGAATGAATGGCTCTTCTTCATAGGCCCCACGAAGAGAAAATACAGTGTCTGAAAGAAAAGAATGAATCACTCAGCAGCTCTGCTCTCTAACCTTGACCTTGGTGTATTTCTTATGCAGAGGGGCTCACAGATATCCAATTAGTTGCTAATTACATTCAATCAGCACTGGGCTGGGGAAAGGACTGGGCTAATGAGGTTCAAGGGCAGGTGGAGCCCCAAGCTGCCCAGGGCCCTCACTTTGATGCTGGCCTCCTGACCTCGCATGCAGGCCACTGACACAGGGGGTCTGGGTGACGGCACTGACCAGAGCAGCAAAATCCATCTTGCAGCATGGGAAAAAACAGCAAAGAAGGCACATCCCTGGCTCCCCCGGCCTACGGAAGGGATAAGCTAGATTCTATTCTAGGACCAGAATGGGACCCTAGAGGGGATGTGAGTTTGTGAGCTGAGCAGACACTGTTCACTTCTCAGGAATCTCTGGTGTCTTCTGCCCAGACACACCCAGGGGGGCCAAGCAGAGGGGCCAACATCCAAGTGGGCAGGGAGGATGCCAGGGGCCCCTGCGGGACATAGAGACAGACAGGGGCGGCGAACCCCTCGCTGTCACTCAGTTCTAATACTGGAGCCCAGAACCAGCCTGGCCAGCTGGAGAAACCTGCGGAGCCACGGCAGCCCAGGCCCTGGCTGACTCTCCCAGTGCGGCACCAGTCGCCGCCGTGTGCCGTCCCTCTCACCAGATTAGGTTGCAAACCGAGGGCCCGAGCTCGCTCTCCACCCTCCTGCGGCCTCTTCCCGCTCTCCCTGTCGGCAGGCGCCCTCGACCTCAACGCAAGGCCCCGCAGCCCCGCGCAGGTGCTCCCCGGCTCCGCACGCCCCGCGCCCGCACACAGTCACTGTCGAGGGCGGCGGGGGCGCCCCGGCCCGGCCTTCCCGCGTGCCCTTACCCACTTCCCGCCGGGCTCCTGCTCCGGCCTCCCGCCGGCCCGGATGCCCCATGGCCCGGCGCCCGGGCGCTGGCCGGGAGCGCAGGGCTGCGGGCGGCGGCTGCGCGGGGGCCGGGCGCGTCCTGCTGGGGCGCCGGCGGGAGGGACTGGGTTTCCGGGAGGGAGGAAGGGCTGGCTGCGGCGCGGCCGGGGAGGGGCGGGCTGGGGGCGAAGCCGTCCGACTGGTCTGACGGCGGCGGCGCGGGCTGGGCCGTCCGCCTGCGTTCTCCGGGGCCGAGCCGTCCACCGCCGGCCGGGCCCTCTGCCTCGTCTCTCGGCCCAGAAGCCGGAAACTGAGGCCAGACCTAGATGTGTGTGCACGCCTGGAGCGGGGCGCTGCTGCGGGTCCCTGCAAACCCGTTGCTTGTATTTCGTGGGCGCGAAAACAACTGCATTCTTGGAGTCCAGGATTTCAGCTGTCTGTGACTGTCGACTTGCGGGGCTAGCTAGATGCTTGGCTGCTTTGGGATTGATGGCATGATAGCAAATAGTTGCGTTTTGAAACGAGCATAGTTGAGCAATCATATCCGCAGACATTGGTTGACATGGGCAAGAAGCTTTTATTTTTCAGGAACCCACCTGATGGCACTATCTGGTCTCTATTTCTGTAGCTATGTAAGGCTCCGTGTGTGAAAATCCAAGTTAAGTGATTCCTATTTCCAACATAGCCAGTGATCTGTAGCTCTCCTAGAGACTGCAACCTGGAGAAACCCATCTCTTTATCTGATGCTGCCTAAAATGAAGCTGACTAGGCTCTTTACAAGGAAGAGGGAGGACAGCTAATGGTTATTCTGTTAACCAGGTGCCAGCCAATAGTTCCCTATGTGTCTTAATGCATGTAATCCTCACAACTACCCAATGAGGTAGGAAGCTTTTCATGTAATGAAGAAACAGAGACACAGAGAGGTAAGTAGCCTGACCAAGGTCACACAGGCAGAAGGACCTAGAGTTCATGATCTACATTACCATGCAGGGCTAATGCTTTGTCGTTTTTAGAAGAGGCTGTGATGCTACATCTGCAATCCTATAATTTATTAATTTATCGATTCACTCTACAAACATTCCTTGTGAACCAGCAGCACATACTTTAGGCATTGACGAGGTGCTTTGGGATAAAGGACGAAGACTGACCGTACAGAATGTTGAACAACGCCTGAATTTCATTGGGTCCACTCATCGACATGGTATCTTCTCCATCTCAGTGGAATTAAGCTACAAATCAACAACAGTGTTTTATCTGGAAAATGACACATCAAGTAAGATACCTCTACTAGACAACCCATGGGTCAAAAAAGACATCGCAAGGAAACAGGAAGCACTTCAAACCAAAATGGCATAAAGACAGAGAAGCAGATCAGTGTAGAATCAGACTGCTCAAACACAGATCCACACCCATCTGAGCAATGGGCACCTTTTCACAAAAGTGTCAAGGTGCTCCAGTGGAGAAAGAAAAGTCTTTCCACAGATTGTTCTGGAACACCTAGAAATCCACATGGTAAAGTGTGAACCTTGGGACTTGTATCTAGAGTAAAGAAAGAAAGCTTTCAATTCAATAATTAAAAGACAAATAGCCCAACTAAAAGATAGGCAAAGGATCTGAATAAACATTTCTCCAAAAAAAGATACACAAATGGCTAACAAGCACAAAAAAAGATGTTCAACATCATTAGCCATCAGAGAAATGCAAATCAAAACCACCGTGAGATACGCCTTCACACACTGGGCTGACTACAACAAAAAAGACAGTTAATCCTTCTGTTGAGAAAGTGGAACCCTCATGTACTGTTGGGGGGATTATAAAATTATAAGATCTTGCAGCTTTTGGGAAACAGTTTGACAGCCCCTCAAAGTTTAAACATGGAAGTACCATATGACCTAGCAATTCCACTTTCTGGTATATACCCAAGAGAAAGGAAAATATATCCCCACACAAAAATTTTTCCGGGAATATTTATAGCAGCGTTATTCATAGTAGCGGAGAGTAGGGCAACCCAAATGTCAATCAACTGATGAATGAATGAAGAAAATTTAGCTTATGCATACAGTGGAATATTATTTGTCCTATCTGATCCATGATACAATATGGTTTTAATTTCTTTTTTTTTTTCTTTTACAGATTTCATGTATTTGATTTCTTTTCTTTTTTCTTTTACAGATTTCACATATTTAAGAGAGAGAGAGAACACAAGTTGGGCAAGGAGAGGGAGAAGCAGGCTCCCCACGGAGCAGGCAGCCCAATGCAGTCCTCTATCCTAGGACCCCAGGATCATGACCTGAGCTGAAGGCAGCCGCTTAACAGCTGAGCCACCCAGGTGCCCTGGATTTAATTTCAAAAGCATTTTGCTGAGTGAAAGAACAGTCACAGTCCCAAAAGACCACATATCGCATGATTCCATTTGTATAAAATGTTCAAACTAGGCAAATCTACAGGGACAGAAAGTAGATTCGCCATTGCCAGGACAAGGGAAAAGGGGAAATGAGCAGTGACTGCTAAAAATACGGAGCATGTGTTTGGGGTGATAAAAGGATGAAATTGATTTTGGTAATTGTTGCACAACAGGACACAGATGCTTGTATTCGAGTCCTCCAGACAACTAGGACCGACAGGATCTAGAGAGAGATTTCTACAAAACAGGAGATTTATTATAGGAATTAGCCCCCAATCTTCTGTCTACAGGCTGGAAAACCAAGATCACTAGTGGTGTAAGCCCCAGTATGAGCCCCAAAGCCCAGGGGAGCTAATGTGCCAGAGCAAGAGAAGAAGAGGAAGAAATTCATCCTTCCTCTGCCATATGTGCTTTTCAATGGATTGGATCATGTCCACCAGCATGAGTGAGGGCCACCTTCTCAGTCTACTAACTTAATGCATCTTCCAGAAATGCCCTCCTAGACACACCCCAAAATAACGTTTTACCAGCTACCTGGGTGTCTCTCAGCTCCGCCAACCCATAAAATTCATCATGACAGTACCACAAACCATTGAATCGTACACTTTAACTGGTTGAACCGTGTGGCCTGTAAAAGATGATATGCAACAAAGCAATTACAAAAGAAAAAAATCTGTGTCTCACCTCACATCACACATAAAAATTAATTCAAAATGGATCATAGACCTAACTATAAAAACTGAAGCTATAAAATATCCAGAAGAAAATAAGGAGACAATTTTGCAACTCTGTAAGAGACCAAGATTCTGTACAACAATAATTGGATTTAAATTTTTGTTTAATTCTGTTCATCAAAATACCCTGTTAGAGAAATGAACAAGCAAGTTCCAGATGGGGAGAAAATATCGACAACACATATATCTGACAGAAGAATTATATCCAGGTTACAGTCTGTATATCAGTAGTAAAAATCAGACCCCTCAATTAAAATAAAGGCCAACAGACTTGAACAGCCACTTTATACTGAAAGATAAATTACCAGTAAGCGCACAAAATGATGCTCGATATCATTCATGCAAAATAAAACCACAACGAGATACCACATCACCCCTCCAAGAATGGCTAAAAATTGAATACTCCTAATCCCAAATATTAAAACAACCAGTTAAAAAATGCGCAACCTGGGTGCCTGGGTGGCTCAGTGGATTGAGCCGCTGCCTTCGGCTCAGGTCATGATCTCGGTGTCCTGGGATCGGGCCCCGAGTCGGGCTCTCTGCTCAGCGGGGAGCCTGCTTCCCCTTCTCTCTCTGCTTGACTCTCTGTCTACTTGTGATCTCCCTCTCTGTCAAATGGGTAAATAAAATCTTTAAAAAAAAATGCGCAACCTTTTTGGAAAGCAATTTGTCAATTTCTGATAAAATGAAACACACACCTGCCAGGAAACTCAGACACACCGCTCCTAGCAACTTATCCAAGAGAATGAAAAATAAGTGTCCGTGAGAAGACTTATACAAAGGAATATTCACACTGGCTTCATTTATCAAATACGAAAACTGGAAATGACCTCAAAGCCCAGAAATAAACAGTTGTGATTTATTAATCATTTGGAATAGTTAGTGCTCAGCAAACGAAAAGATACATTATACTGATTGCCTACAGCACAAGGATGACTCTCGAAGCATTGTGTTGAATGAGAAATTGTCATTTCAAAGCAGCAAGCAGTTTTGTTTGGGGGAAAAATGAACACTTGGAAAGGCATTTGGGGCAGGCAGGTCTCTCGTTCTGGGTGCAGAAAGGGGCCATTTGATTATGCATTTGCCAAGCAGAAACCATCCTTCAAAATAGGAGGCCTTCAAGAATGGTTCTGTGGGCAAAGTGAGCTGGAGAGGAAGGACCCTGTACACTGCCTCCTTATGTTTTCTTCCCAAGTCAGGATCAGACTTCCCTGTGCCTGCAAAATGTTGCTGCTGCTGCTTCTGGGGAACGGACCACAGGTCAAGTTTTTCTTTGGGACCTGAAAAGCCTCACTGAGTGGTTTTGGGGGAGACAAGTGCCACCTAGTGGTACCAGCGCTGGAGAAATCCATGTTCTCTCCCTTGCTCTGAACCCGCTTGGACGCTTTTTGAGAACTGGACGCTCTGGGATTATCTGGAGAGGTTGCCCTTGGCACAGACGCTGTTGCATAAGGAGAGGAGGGAAGTAAGTGGTCGAAGGTTTGGGGCTGAGGTTCTGATAGACACCAGTGCGGACCCCTTCCTGGGTCAGCCCAGCAGTCCTGTCGGGGGCAGCCAGGGTCTTGGGGGGGAAGCGGGAGCGGGACCGGACTCCCGGATCATGCGATTTGCCTTGTTTCCTCAGCCTGGAGACATCTGGAGACACTTGGGTTATCACATTATAAAGCCGGGTTTTATAGAGAGCTTTGATAGAGTACTTTCACATACGTTATTTAACCATCAAAACAACTCTGCCAAGTATTGCGATCTTGGTTTTTCAAATGAATGCAACGAGCTTCAGGAAGCTTCAGTAGGCTGCTCCGAATTCTCCAGCTGTGATAGGGTGGAGCTGGACCTTCCTGAGCCTTCGGACTTCAGGGCTGGGCTTCCTGTTGCTAGGCGACCCTCTCTGCGGGGAAGGTGGCACACCTGCCTCCCACTCCCCCGCCCACTTGCGGCCGGCCCCGCCCCTCCGCTGACTGCACGCCCGGCCTCCTGACAGAGGGCGGAGGGCGTCTGGAGTGGGTAGAGAAGCCCAGGCGGTCCCCAGGCCCTTTGCTCTGGTCTGAAAGCAATGGGACCTCTGCCCAAGAATGTGATGTTACAGACAACCATAAATTGAAAGCTCTGCCCCTTCTAGAACTCATAGGCCCTGTGCTTAGTGGAGCTCTTTGGTCTATTTGGAAACGCAAAGGTAAGCCCTGGACCCACTTGCGGTGGAGGGAGGTCAGGAGATGAAAGCTCCTTTGCAGAAACGCGAGCATTGGGGGCCGGCAGCTGGAGAGTGGTGGAGAAGGGTCTTTACAGAAAGAGGGCCTAGAACATTGTGTTTGGCCAGGCCTTGGGATCCTGCCCTGTGGGGTGAAGAGGCCCGTGAATGTCTAGGACTGTGGTGTCTCCCACTCAGTTCCCGTTGTGGCTCCTGCTGTCTCTGCTGTTACCGTCCATTCACTATCCAAACCCTTCTCTTTCTCCTTAGATGATTCCATCACACCCCTGAGACTTTTGTGGCTCTCAGAACAAGGTCATAGAGGTGCCATTAGTACCCTTAGGCCCCCATATCTACCGCAGGAGAAGGAGTAGTTGTTTTATGCCACACGAGAAAGGAGAGAAAAACTGGAATACAAGTTCTAGCCAGGTAAAACTACTCCGCATTACCAGTATATATTGGAGCGGGTTTCTACTCCTGGCTGGACTTGCTGGGGAGCATTCTGGCTGTTTTCTCCAGCGCGAGGAACTGACATAGAGCAGGTGCTTGTTGAAGAAGACCGTTGAATTACTAATCAGGCACCTATGTGGGGAGATGTTCCTGCCTTAATGAAGCTTAAAATGTGGTAGGGCAATAGATTTAAGTGAGCAAACAAGCAAATATATAACATGTCAGAAGATAATCATGGCCAAAAAGAACAATAAAGCCAGGTGTTCAGGGACAGCAAGTAAGGGTGATGCAGGTGGCTTTGGGGGGTGGGGGCAGGGGGTCGAATGCTGTCTTAGATGGGGGGCCACAAAAGACCCAATAAGGTGCCCTTCATGCAGAAGCCTCAGGGAAGAAGAGGAAAGCAGCCCAGGGGATCTCTGGGGTAGAGCACTGGAAGAAGAGGAAGGAGTAAATGGGAAGTGCATAGGAAATGAATATGCTTGGGAATTTGTTTGTGATGAGTTTTCATCAGTTTCACGGAAGTAGCCGAGTGCTCTGGAGGTTGCCAAATGCAATACACTTTTGTCCCCACCTTCAGGCATTCAGGGGACGGTTAAAACATGCACTTTTGGAAGGGCCCCATCAGTACTCTGCAATCAGGGCTCCGAGTCCCAGGGGGAGATGTCAAAAGAGCAGGGTACGGAGGGCTGGCACAGATGGTCCTTGGTGGCTTCCCAGAAAACATGGCCCAGGAGCCTGGATATGAAGGTTGACTAGGAATTCGGTGGTGCTGAGGAAGACAGTGTGCACCCCAAAATTGGACCTGGGGTGCTGACACGGTAAGTTTCAGAGCTTCCAAGTCCTGTTTATGCCTCGGGACAGAGACTGTGACACTGACCATCACCAGCCAGGCCCGGCGGGTTCTAACCCCTGCCTACCTCTCCCTGTCCCTGTGCTTCGGCCACAGGCCTTCCATGAAAGGAAAGAAAACTTCCATGACTAATCAGGAAGACCGCCAAGGAGAAAGAAGTTTCCCGATGGTTCCATCAAGGCCCAAGGAAGAGTGTGCTTTGACTCTAAGAATTGGCCGTTCCCATCCCTTGGCAGGGAGACCGTCTGAACAGAGGTGGATAACAAGGTGTGGCAGCTTGAGGCCACTGGTCACTAGGATCTGGGAACTCCTCTCTGACTCCGAGTCAGCTGTGTATCGGCTCTCCCTGGAGAGAGGATAGAGGCCAGATCCACTCCTCATTATAGTAAGTGTCTAGGCCTTTTTGTTTATCTGTCTTTTGTGAGCTCCATTAACCCTTTTCCAGCACATAAAAAAAGGGCACGTGTCCCTGGCAGGCATGCCACTGGGGCTCCTGCCCTGAGTTCTGGTGAGGCAGGGGCACATTATTCCTGGGGAAGGGGGCGTGGAGGTAGTTCTACACGTCAATCAGCCTGCTACCAGGCCCTCAGCTGGAAACAGAACCGCAGGAGTTGGATTTTCAAGCAGATACTAGAAGACCTTTGGAGCTTCTTGAGTCTCACCTTTTGTACGTTGGACATCCATGACAGACACCTTCTGCTGCATATTTCATGCACTTCAAGAGGCAAATAGCTCAAACTAGGACCGCAGCTTGACTGAGAGACTGAGTGAAAATATAATTCCCTTGGCGTGAAATCCAGCTATTTCTCAGAGAGTTTTTATTAAAAAACCTAACTTTCACCAGCCTGAGAGCATGAACTGAACTAGTTACGGGCCTTCTCAAGGTTCTTTCCAGAACGAAGATGGAAGGTAGGCGTACAGGAGTCTCTTCAGTAAAATGCTGACCTCTGGTGGACATTTCTTGAACTGTTTTTTGGTTTGGTTTCGTTTGCTTTTTGGTTTGGGGTTGTTGTTGTTGTTTTTAAAACCCAATTGACTTGACGCAGCACAAGTCCCAGAGGCAAAACATTCTTTTGAAAGCTGAACATCCCTCTCTTTAGGCTTCATCAGGTCTGAGGATATGAACCCCAAAACACATACTTCACTATCTCTCCAAACTTTTCTGAGAGTTGGGTTTAATATCAAACATGCTAAGATTTTCTGCTCTGATTAGGGAATTCATAATTTTATGAAGAGAAAACACAAAATTATTTGGTTTCCCTGAGATCTGCAGAAATTTTATGCCAATTTAACATCTACTATTAGCATAATTTATGCCCCAAAAAATGAAGTTCAAAGTGTGTCTTAACCAGACTGAGAAAGTAGAAAACCTTTTCCTACCTTCAACTCAAATTGAAATATAGTCAAAATATACCGCTGACTTGGTAAAGAGCCTCTCCCTGAAGGTAAGGATCATTCTCCCTCCTTTGCATTTCCAGATGCTGCCAGATGAGGCTCACTCTGAGGGAGCAGCTGGGAGGACTGGAATTCAGGAACCTTCTGGCCCAGGGGATCTTGACCTGGACATGCCCAGACCACCCGCAAACCAGTCTCTGGGGGTGGGGTCAGTTTTTTTTTTTAAAGCTCCACAGGTGAGGTGAATGAGAACCACAGACCTAGTCTCACCCCCTCCTTCTGTAAAGTGAGAACACCTCGGCCCAGAGAGGAGAAGGCTCTTGGCTGAGGTCACCCAGCTAGTTAGCAGGGAAATTCTGACTAGGCTGTGAAAGCCTTAAAGACTAGAGCCCTGTACTTTCAGTTTCAAAGTTTCAAATGAACTCTTCCCTGCTCCTGTGGTCTGACAGCGCAGGCAGGCCTCCAAGAGACAGAAAAGGCCACAGTCCTCTCCGAAGCATGCCCATCTTCCCCCCCTGAGCTTTGTTCTCCCAGCCGAGCCTCCCGCCTCTCAGTCACCCTCACTGCCTCAAGCACAGATATGTCACTTTCACATGCTGCCCAGGCCAGCCTGTCCTGAGCCCTAGGCGGTTGATTTGTTCACAGCAGACCGTGACCTGTTAGCTCCAAAGCCCACCTGAGACCAAACTCAAATATCTCCACAACCAATTGCTTTAAACATCACCCAAATAAGCAAGTTTGTAGCCATTTATGGCCAGCCTGCTTTGCATACCCCATGACACTGCTCCTAACATCTGCGAGCTGGGGATAAGCCCCAGGCCATAAAGACCCCAAGCTGCCGCTGTGCTTCGGAGCTCTCTGACCCAGAAATTCCTCACTGTGCTGCTGAGTGACATCACCTAGACATCCCCCGCCCCAAGTCCCAAAGTCCTCCTAAGTAGCAACTCTCTACTGCTCAGGAGAGACTTCTGAGGGCAGAAGCGCACCTGTCAAGGCCCCGCCCAGTAAAGCCCGGGTGCGCTGCTGCCACCTTGTGGCCGTTTCTTTTTCTTTGATGTGCTCCAAAATCTGCAACCTGCAACGCCCAGGGGTTGTTTGTTTGTTTGTTTGTTTGTTTTTCCCCTAGGCTTCTTTCTAAAACAATTTGAGGGGTTTAAAGGGGCAGGGGGTGGGAGGTTGGGGGAACCAGGTGGTGGGTATTAGAGAGGGCACGGATTGCATGGAGCACTGGGTGTGGTGCAAAAACAATGAATACTGTTATGCTGAAAATAAAAAAAATAAAGTAAAAAAAAAAACTTCTGTGGCCTAAGTTCCCTGTCTTCCCAAATTTTCTGACCCATGTAATACATGAGTTCCTACTTATATATCAATGGCCGATTCACTGCTTAATCTAATATCAATTGACCACCCTGGACATTCCAAGTGTTGCTTGAGGGACTTAGGATATGTCATAGAACAAAACAGATCAAAATCCCTGAGTGAGCTGGTGATGTTCTAGAAGGGGCTTAAAGCTTTTCTTCTCTCTCTCTTTTTAAAGATTTTGTTTATTTATGAGAGAGAGGGACAAGCAGACTCCATGCTGATCACCAAGCCCCACACAGAGCTCGATCTCACGACCCTGAGATCATGACCTGAGCAGAAACCAAGAGTCAGATGCTTCACTGACTGAGCCACTCAGGTGCCCCTAAAGCTTTTCCTCTCTTAAAGAACCCTTGAAGCCGGAGTGAGGAGGTCTTAAGAGGCGAGTTTTGGGTATCATCAGTGAGCTAGTGAGAGGGATGTTGAGGACATGAGTTGGGTTTATAATCATGAGAGTCGGTTTAACAAATGTTCCTGAGTTCATACACTGCACGAGCACTGCACTTTGAAGGAGACCTTCTTAAACTTGAACTTGCACTGAATCACCTGAGGACCTGCTTCAGAGGAAGATCCTAAGTTAGGAAGTCTGGCATGGGGCCTGGGGGTCTGCCTTTTACTCCCAAATGCTGCTGCTGCTGCTGCTGATGATGATGATGATGATACTGATCTCGGAACCACACCTGGAGCAGGAAGGCTTTGAAGATTCCCTTGAGCCCTGACTCTTAGAAAACAAGTGACAGTAATACTACCACAGTAATATGGCAAAGCTTCAGTCAGGCTTTCGCTATCACCTGCATTTAGAGAGGAGGAAACAGAACCTCCAAGACATTAACTCGCTTGTGCGGGAGTGCACGTTGCCAACGGGAGAGCCGGAACACTCGAGAGCCCGTGCACTTGATTGTCTGCTCCCTTGCCTCTTACTTAGCTACGACTGGCTGCTTGATTTGATCGCATGAGGAGTCCAAACCTCAAGTTTCCCTTCTGTCAGCAGAGGGCAGGATGGCAGTAGGGCCCCACAAGTGTTGTTGCTGTTGTTGCCATTAAGCCCTGAAGGGTTTTCTGCCCTGAACGTCCCCCTTTCGCAGGGACTAAAAATCTACCAGCTGCTGGGATCCTTCCCTGATGCACAGCACTGCTCCCATACCGGCTCATTTTATCCCACATCATACCTGGGGAGCAGGTGTGTGGCTTCTTCCATCTTCCACGGGAGTAAGAGACGGCTGACCCAAGGGTGGACTTCTCTGAGGAGCTGAGATCTAGAGATAGTAAATATTTTCTCCAATCGGTGGCCTTTTAACCGATTGAACTTAGTTATTAGCAGTGAAATCTCCTCTTCCAGCCAAGTGGTGCGCGAAGTCCAGCTGGGGAAGCGGAGAGGAGCAGAGGGCTCGGCTGGAGCCAGGTTCGAGACCTGCAGCCCCGCCTCGTGGCCTAGCTTTGTTGAGCTCTGTTTCCCGGACCTTGGAGGCAAGTGCCAGGAGTGCTGTTTGCAAACCCTGTCTCAGTCAGCTCTCTCTAGGAACAAGGAGCAGCAGGCCTCAAGGACAGAGGCCACCCAGTCGGGTCTGACTCGAGGGCTCCAGAGACCAAGTCCAGAAGTCAGCAGAACCCGGGAGGGAGGAGGGACCACACTGGCAGCTGGCCTGGCTGGTAGCCGAGCCAGGTCCGAGGACGATCTTAAGTTCCTACACCTCGAGGGGCCAAATTCAATAGTCTACCCGGCGATCTCATTATTTCCCAGTGCTCCCTTTCCTCACTCCCCAGAGGGGCAAGGCTTTTCTTTTTTTAGATTTTGAAATTGTGAAATATAGCATACACCCAGAAAACCACCTAACCGCAGCCAAGAGATAGAGTGTCGTCTGGATCCTAAAAGCCTCCGGGTGCTCCCATCTGACCCTCTGTCTCCCAGGGGATCACCCAGCCGCCCCGCTTTCGGACACAGCCCGTCCCTGCTTCTCTCTCTGTTTTCACCCCCTGTCTGCACACCCCTCCCTGCAAAGGCTGAGTTTGTCCTGTTTTAGCTTTATATCCACAGACTCGCGCTCCAGGAGCACTTAATGTGACTCCCATTGTGACTCCCGCAGCCCCCGTCATGTGGTCAAGGTGCACCTCCCTGTGGCACGCAGCCGACTGCCGTTCACCCGCTTTCTGTGCTTTATATGAACATACACAATGTCTGTATTCATTCCTCGGTGATGGGTGTTTGGATGGTTTTCTGTTGGCGGCTATCGTGGACAGTGGTTCTACCCACCTTCCTGACAGGGAGATCCGCTCTCACAGATCCAGAGAGAGTGAGGCCCAAGGAGGAAAGGATTCTCAGAAGAGAGGCAGCCAGGCCTAGCCCCCAGGGTGAGAAAGGCCCCTTGGCTTCCTTGTTTCCCAGGCTCTCCACGCACCAAGCCTGGCGAGGCCAAAGACATAGCCAGCAGAGTAGGTACATTTTCAAGATTTTATTGTAAAACAGAGCTTCAGTCACAGGGAGTAGCAGACTTTCTACTCTGCACACATAACACACATTCAGTGAGCATACGCCGAGGGCCAAACACAGCCAGGTCATGCTCCCTGCTCTCAGGAGCTCAGAATCTGGGGCTCTGGGCTGGGAGACAGATGGACACAACCGTCCTTGAACAAGTCTCAGAGCGTCCGAAGTGCTAAAATAGTCCAAGAGCAATTCCTCCCTCCCAGGAGACCTGGCCCCAGGGAAGCCAAAGTTGTGCACCCTGGGAGCTGGGAGCTTCTGATGGGCGGGCTGGGGGAGGAAAAGCGGGGGCCGCTGTACAAGGCCTGGAGTGGAGATGGTGCCGGGCCTGGGCAGTGGGAGCCAGATGTGAGGAACGTGACAGAAAGAGAAAAACTAGGGACCAGCATAACAAACTAATTTCTCATTTTTGCAGGTTAGGGTGTTACAAAAATAAGACAGGGAAACCAAAAGGGAGAGCTCCTTTCCCCCTCCCCCGCCCCCTTTCCAGAAAGGCCACAGTCTCTAAATAAAGGACTCTCTTTCAGACTGGATGCAGTTGGCTTAAAAGAAAAAGGAAATCCTTGTCCTCCATTGTGGCACAGACTCTGTGAGTTTTCCTCACAGAACAGCCTCAGTTTGCAAAACAAGGCTTGGCAGGCAGCGTGGGGCGTGAGGGATCCCTCGAGGGCGAGGGAGAAGGACAAGGAGTCATGGCGGGCAGAGCGGAGGGCCGGCTGGCCGAGCAGCCTGGCTTCCATCCGGAAGGCACAGGCCCCACTCGAAGGCCTGGAGCAGGGCTGTGGCTTGAGCTGCACGTTAGAAAGACTACCATGGAGGCAGCATCGAGGTCACTTAGCTGAGGGGCTGGCGACAGAGTCCTGTCACGGGAGCTCTCAGCCATCCTTCCGAGGGCCCACCCCACCAAGGCTGCCCCTCCCAGCCCCCGCGACAACCAGGAGGCCGCGGGCAGCGTGGTGAGGTGTCTGTGGAGTCATCGATGTGCTGGGCATGGGGCAAGTGCGGCCTGGTCCCACCACTAGTCTTTCTGGAAGTAGAACTTGGTGACCGTCCTGGCCTCTTCGGGGGTGTTGGTGAAGCTGACGGGCCGGTCGGCCTCAAGTGCTGTGCAGAGGAACCAGCCGGGGCAGGCGGCAGACTCGAAGCGGGTGGTGGGGCCGCTGTCCGAGAGGATGAAGGTGAAACGCTTGTCTTGATCCTTGCTCTTACTCAGGTCGGTGATGTTAACTGCCTGGAGGCCAAGACAGGAGCAGTGAGGGCTGGGGAGCCCAGGGATCCGTGCTGCCTCCCTCCCCCTGCTCACACTTGGCCACTGGCTGGCCTAGAGAAGGAGCTGGAGAAACACTGACCAGGGACCCCTGCAGCTGGCCATGTGTCCCGGGCTGTCTGGGACAGCAGTGACACAAAGAGGCTGTCCCACAGTCACGCCTTGACTTTGGGGAATCTGGCCGCTCTAGCCTTGGGCCAGGACATTTGGTAAACACATGGCGTCTTCAGCAGAGGGCAGTGCACATGGAGGCTGGAGTTCTCTCCTGGCCTGAGCCTCTGGCAAGAGGGCATGGCGATGGGGGGTGGGCAGAGGTCAGCACAGCACGTTGGGCACAGTACACACAACGTCCTCCTCATCCCCCCTCCACACGGAGTAGTCGCCCTCTGAAAGAATGCCCCTGTCCTGCGGTCGGGAGAAGGGACGGTGCCCCAGTTAGTTCCAGCCACTCACACTGAGTAAAGATCCTGACCCACAAGCCCCTGAGGCAAAGCCATCTCTTCCCCTTCACACTGCAGGGAGCAAGGAGCACAGGGCCCCAGATGGGATGCCAGTGGGTGGGTTTGAGTAAATAAGGATTAGAAGAGAAAGGTCTTGAAGCTTCGCTTCCTTGGGAAGAGGGCAAGTCCAAGTGGATCAGGGGCCTTGGGCAGGAGAGTGCCACACAGAGAATGGGGCCTCCAAGGCAACCATGCTTCCCAGTCCCCTCCCTTCTCGAGACTAGACTTAGCCCCACGCCTGGCTTCAGCCAATGGGATGTGAGCTGAATGATGTCAGTGAGGGTTTGATACACATTTGCACACGGAGGCTGGTCTTTGTGGAATAATCTGGCTTGGAAGCCAGCAGCCATGCTGTGAGGAGGCCCACGCTGACCTCGGGAGAGCATGCGGAACAGCAGCCTGGGGAGTGAGAAGCCATCATCTCCCCCCACCCCCAGCAGAACTCCTCGCTGATGCTGCTGCGGGAGGCACAGGAGCTATGCCAAGCGGAGCACACAGCCCGCTGCACCTGCCTCATCAACCCCAAGCCCGAGAAAGAGCCTACTGCCATTGTTCCAGCTATGGGGTTTGGGGTGGTTGTTATCTGAGATGGGTCCTTACCTCCAGCTGGAGCCTGGTCTCATCGCCAGACTTGACACAGGACAGACACAGCTTCCCCCCATGGATCCCCAGGAACACGGTATGAGGCTCGATGGGCACCACATCTAACTTCTCTGGGGAAGAGCAGAAGGCAGGGTCAGGTTGCACAGAGAGAAGGAGGCAGCCCAGACTCTCCCAGGAGATTTTTCTGTCTCCCCCCACTGCCCACCCACCAACTAAACCCCGAAGGTCAGAAGGACAGGAAAGCCCCATCTTCCTGGTCTGCCTTCAAACAGAAGATCAAACCAAGTAGTCTCTGTGTTACTCTTCAAGGACTGTGTTGCCTAGATTCTGCTCTGTGTGGTTCCTGTCCTTTTTTCTACCCAGGACATCTGTGCTCCAGGTCTCCAGGGGTGCAGGAAAATAGCACACTGGGCCCTAGGGCTTGGTCTACAGGCACCTGGGTGACTTTGAACCTGCCTCTTGGCCTTGGTAGTCTCTGAGCCTTCACACAGCAGTGAGAATCTCAGCCTTCCTGTGCTTCGGCATGTTCATCAGGAGAATTAACAGAAGGACAGGAAAGGCCAGTCTTATACTCTTTTAGGGCAAGGCAGGGAGCTGAGAACAAGGGGACGGGGCAGGGTGGGAGCCATCCCTTGTGCCAAGTCAGCCAACAAGGATGTGAAAACATCCCAGGAAGCTCATGCTCAGAGACTCTCTCATGGCACCATCATGCCGGCCTCATTTCCCTGAAGGAGAAACTGAGGGATGGAGTGGGGGAAGCCTGCCCAAGCTCATGGAGCTTGTTTAGAACAAGGACCAGAACATGGCTGATGTGGTGTCCGAGGATAAGGGACAGAACCCAGATTTAGATGTGGTGGGTTCGTTTTGGGTGGTAGTTAGGATCTGAACAACATAGGAACATGGAAGCCTTCATAGTCATGGAGGGAAAGGGAGCACCTTGCTTTCTGTGCCCTCTCCCTGCCAGCTGTGGCCCTGTGACACCGTGCCAGCAGGTGGGGGCTCCAGAACTAGATAACTCTCCTACCCTCCTGAGGCTGGCCAGGCCTCCCCCAGCCACAAAGATCCAGCGAGAATTAGGACTTTGAACCGAAGGTTTTGGGGAGCAAGCCACAGACTCCAGGCCAACATGACCCAGGACCCATAAAGCATCCACTCTCCTGGCAACCACTCACCTTCCAATTTAGTATTTGATCCTTGCAAGTACCCAGCAACCAGCTGGTTGTTCCTCAGGTAGAAGGTCTTCTGGTTAATATCCCAGATTCTGAAATGCAAAAGCCCCCCACTATGGTGAACAACCTCTGTATGCCCAGTCCTGTGCCTCCCCCCACTCTTCCTGTGTCCCCCAGAGCTCACTGAACCTGCATTCAGCTTTCTGATACAGGTGTGGTGCTTTAGCCCAGCCCTGGCATGGAGGAGACGCTGAGGTCTACATGGACGAAGAGGAGGCCCAGCTGTCACCTCTCGAAAGCAGTGTACCCACATTCTACCATGGTAGCCACCAGCCACATGTGGCCATCGAGCCCTTGGTGAAGGGCTGAGAGCCAAGCTTGCATAGCCCCAACCTGAACACGGGCCCTCTGTGCCCTGCTGCCCACCTGTGTGACCTTGGAACTGTGCCTCATCTCCTCACAAGTGAAGTGTGGCAACCAATGCCCGTAACATCGGGTGACTTTGGGGAGCTCATGAGCTCAGTGAGGGATGGCTGGACAAAATGTAAAAATCGGACCTTTCCAGATTCTTCTGAGCTCCTGGATGAGTCTCCTACTAGAGACCTCGAAGTGCATCTCCTGGAGCCCCCAGTCAGTAGGAGGAGGCAGAGGCAAAGCCCATGAAGAAGTTCCCATGTCTAGAAATGCACACACATACACACATGCACAGAATCCCAAACTGCATCTTAAGCCAGGGAAACTCGATTCAAGGGTGAAGTCACCCTGGTGTGGCTTAGTCCCAGAATGTTACAGAACAGAGGGCCCATGGGGACAGAGCCATAGCCTGTTGATTTTACAATGTTGGTGACATCTCACAAAACTCCTGGCCCAATTTTTTTAAATCACAGTCATGCTCAGGGGCTCTTTGATCTTCACAACAACCCAGTAAGGCAGGCAGAGGGTTATCCTTAACCCCATGTCACAGACAGGGAAACTGAGGCCACAAAGGAGCGGGGTCCTCCATCATGTCCACACGGACCCACAAGGCTGGCTGGCAGTCTGGGCCTCCGGGCTGTGCACCGCCCACAGCGGGCCTCCCTCTGGCTGCCTTGCCCAGCCAAGAGCCTCAGCATGACTCCATGGCTGTCACTCACTGAGTTGCCAGAGTCTCCGGGACAATCAGTCAGGCCTCTGGCCAAGTTTTGCCCATCTGAGATATTCTGAGACACACTCCCTAAAGACCATGGATGTGGCTCCCCTTTCCTGAATAAGGGACCTCCCTTTCCAGCCCAAACTCAGATCGCAGTCACCGTGGTGGCCAGTGGCCCCCCACGGCCAGTAGTGGCTCCATTTGCCTGTCCGTCCACCATGCCTTCGCAGGGGCGGCCTTACCTGAAGACTTGCATCCTGCAAGGTCTCTTCCCCGAGGGATGGCAGGCTATCTCTGAATGGAACAGGAAAAGGAGGAAAGAGATCAGGTAACTGAGGGGATACCTGCAGGTGTCCATTCTGCAGCCACAGCGAGGCAACACGACACTGCCATTTCGAGCCCCGAGTTGCCGCTTATAAAGAAAATAGTCACTCACCCAAGCCGCCCTGTCCTACTCTGAGAAACGGAAATGCCCTCATATTTCCAAAATGAGAAACCCTTGTTGTTGTCACTTTCAACGGTGCTGAGTGTCGCAACGGGGTGTCGTAACTGATTCCCTCCCCTTTTCCCCCGTGCAATTTCCCCAAAATTAAGATTTCTATTTCCCCTTCACTGAGTTCCTGGGAAGAGCGCGATGAAAACTGACTCCCTCATTGGCCTGACAGGTATCCTGAGACTGTTTATTGACCTTTTTAAAAATAGATATAAGGGGAAAAAAATAGATTTAAGTAGAAAAATCCTCCTTTCTAACAAGCCAAGTGGTGGGGCCCTTCGGCACACAGAACAGTCTCATGACACTTTGTGTTCTTTGAAGGATGGACAGCCGTGCTGGACTCTGGACCAGGGACTAGCAAACATTCTGTAAAGGACCAGATAGTAAATATTTTAGGGTTTGTCTCTGTCATGATTTCTCAGCTCAGCTATTGTCGCTTAAACAGTGATAGGTGATCTGTAAATGACAAGCCAGTTACCTTCTAACACAATTTACAAATACAGGGCATTTCTGTTTTTCAGAATAGGACAGGGCAGCTTGAGTTTTTGTTGAAGTTGTTTTTTGGCTGCATTTGGCTTGAAGTCCGCTGATCCCTGCCATGGAGTCAGTTTCCTGAGAGGTGTTTCAACCTCAGCTCTCTCTCTGGGATCCACGTCTTTAAAGTATGGTCTTGGAAAAATGGGGTCAACTTAACTCTTGGACAGATGGATCCAGATTTCACCTCTGCCACTTGCCATTTGCTACCCATGTGACCTTGAACTTCTCGGGGCTCTGCCTCTACCCCTTCTGCCTCAGTGCCCAGAGTGGGGTTGATCATGTCTTCCTCTATGGGTGAAAAGAGGGAGGAAGGAGGAGGTAGGAAGGAAAAGAGAAAGGAAGAGAGGAAGGGAGACAGGAAGGAAGAAATTCCAGCCTGCAGTGAGCACACATAAGCATTAACTTCTTCCCTTACTACGTTCTAGAAGTTAGGAAAAAGGTATGCATATTCCCATTTATGGATGGCAAGAGCATGGACAGGGCTTTACGTAATCAGAGGGCCCAGCGTTAATGCAGAAGCACAGATTACACCATTGGAGAACTGGGTGGGAGCTCGGCAGTGGTCTTACCTACCCTATCATTGTCTTGAAGAACATTCAGAAAGACCCAAAGAGGGAAAGGGACCTGCCCAAGGTCACACAGAGCATTAACAGCAAAGGTACGCCTAAGAATCTGGGTCCCCAGACCCCCAGCCAGTGGTCATCCTGTTCAACAGCTGATCTTGATGAGTCTGACTTTATTTTTAACCAACAAATCAGTGTCATTGTCCAAATGAGGTCAAAATCCTTCAAAGAGGATGGCTACATTGTATAGTTGAAAGTTGCTAAAAGAGTCGATCATAAAAGTTCTCATCACAAGAAAAAAGATACTTTTATAACTATGTATATAAAACAGATGATAGGTGAAAACAGCTATGTTGTATACCACTAATGTTATATGTCAATTATACTTTAATTAAATATAATTTAATGTTATATGTCAATTATATCTCAATTTTTTTAAAAAATTAATATGTTATATGTCAATTACACCTCAATTTTAAAAGATTTTTTAAAATGAAGGTTACATATGAATTTCTCATATCTTTAAAAAACTCTTTCAGAGCAAATGGAATATTTCTGCAAAAATTGTATCACTTCTCTGGGTGATTACTTTGAGGGACAAAGTGACTTGTACTTGTCCCCTCGGTCCTCACAAGATGAGTGACCTTGAGGAAGGCGTTCGCCTTTGAAACACATGCAAGAAAGAATATCTACCTTTGAGGGCCAAGGGGGAGTTCTGTTGGTTTGGGGGAGGGCTGGCTGGAGGATGTGATGGGTAAGAACCTGCTTGATTATTTGCCACATTCATTCAGCATTTGCTGAATAATTTCTGGAACACCTACGAATCATCAGGGGCCTAAACTGGTCACCACCCCTGCTGAGAGGGAAGGCAGCAAGCCCCCACTGTGGTAAGTTCTCTCCTTCTTGTCTTTTAATGCCACTTCCGAAGCCCTCCTTGATATCACCCCAGCACCCCTTGAAAAACATCCCTGGAGACTGAAGAGGAGGATGACTTGCCCAGGGGGCGCCAAGGGGCTCCGTCCTGCCTGCCTGCCCTCAGACAGCATTCCAGGTGAAGGTCCCACCCACACTGTGGCTCCTGGGTAAATGCTCCCCTGTCTCCAGCCCAAATTCAGAGAGACAGATTTCTCCCAGAGAGCAGAACCCTGAGTTCTCCACCTTTGCTGGAGAAGTGGCCTAGCAGGCCTTTCCAGGTGGGGAGGAGGGAGTCCCTAGGGCCAGGTTGAGAAGTCAGGCTGACCTGGGGCTGCCCTCTCCCATGCCACTTAGGAGCTGGGCCACCCACGCCCTGTTCTCTTGTCTGCAGTTTCATTATCCATTAGACCGGGTTGATAATTGAGGCCTTGTCACAGGTTCCGTGAGGACTGAGATGTTGCACACAGTGTACTCAACCCTGACCCTGGCACGCAGCAGATACTCACACAATGGAAAGCTATTGCGTCTGCCTCTTCGCCCCACGTAAAGTGGGAAAGGTCAGTCACAATGCCCTTAACCCCATCCACCCTGCTCGGCTCACCGGGCTGGACTCCAGAGGGGAGGCCCTCACCGTCTGGGCTGGGGGAGGAAGTGAGCGGGGGACCTGAGGCTCCTCCCCTCTCCTCACGCTTCTGGCCACAATTCCACTCTTGGTTCCGTCTTATCAAAAATAGTTGGTGTCCCTATGATTTCTGCCCACAGGAAATCTCTGACTAAACTTATTCTCGGTTCTGGGTGCTCAGCCCCTCACTCTAGTTCCCGAATTCAGTTCGATGACCACACCGCGTTGCGGACCCTGCCTTCCCACTCAGACCTTGTGCTCTCCCTGTGAGCTTAAGGCAGCAAACGACATCGAGTGCCTTCTACATGTTGAGCCCTGCCCTGCCCTGGTAACAGCAGAAATGACAAAGGCCCACTCAGAGGGAAATAGGACAACCATGTCCTCGGAGTGACACTCGACAAGCTGTACTGGGACCAAGCCCTGGCCCACTATTGGTGCCTTTAGGGCACCATCCACATAGGAAGGGTTCAATAAATGCTATTTCTCAATCTCAGCTAATTGCATCCCTCAGTTCTAGGATTGCCATCTGCTTCCTTTTCTGGGGGGGGGGGGGTAATGGTTTCTGCCAAAAGTTTCAGTCTTGTCTTTTGAATCCTTGGACATAGTATTCATGGTTCTTGTAAAGCCTATGCCTGCTCAAGGCGTTATCTGAATCCCTGCTGCGTGTCCTTCTGGAATCCGCTTCTGTCTGGTGCACAGGTTGTCTTGCGTATGCCTGGCTGCTTTCTATTGACTGCTGGGCACGGTAGTATAACAAACATTGTAGAGGTCATTTGAGGCCCTGGACATATTGTCTTTATCTAGAGAGGATTCCCTTTTGCTTCCCCTGGGCAGTGAGGCTGGGGGTGCTTCCGGGTGACCTTCCCCCCAGCAGGCTTCCAGTGGTCACAATGGAGCATCAAGAACTAGGCAGGTTACTCCATTTCTGTTCAGTCCTGGTCCTTAGGGTCCCAGCCCAGACCTGGCGTGTTTATCAGGGCCCCTTCTCCTCAGTGGGAGATAAAACACAAATTTTATCCTCTCCTACCCCCTGTCCAACCCCATAAGACTGTCCAAAACTCAGCTGGGGCTTTTGAAACCAGAAAATGTTTCCTGGGCCAAAAGGCCTCCAGGCTGACCTCCACCTGTCAGGGCCTCTGCAGTACTTCAAAGCCCTGGTCATTCTTTGATGCCATCTGATTATTTCGAAATATATTTTGCTAGCTTTGCTGGTTATCACAGCAGGCATTTTGGCCCTGGGCCAGATGTGGAGCCCGATGTGTGTTTTTTGAGTTGTATTTTTCAGGATGGCAGAGTCCAAACAGAATTTGGGGGTAGGGGCAGAAGTCGTGAAAAAGTCTGGGCAGAAGTCTGAGGAGGAAGGGCCTTTAATGCTGCACCAAGGGGCAGGGAATTTATCTTAAAGAACCTGGAACCAGAGGGTGACACTGTCAAATTTCTTTCATTAAGATCACCCTGGGGCCCGTGGACAGATAGATGAGACCTGGTGTGTGATCTGGGGCCACTGAGCCTGAAGGCAGGGCTGTGCTGTGCTGGTCCATGTGGACAGCTGGCTTCTCCAAAAAAGTTCCCATTAGTTAGTAGCTTTTGCTGGTTTCTCTGGGATAAACACTCCCTCCGTGGATGATCCCAAGCCACCAGCAGGACCATGCTGAATGCAGAACTGGGAAGAGATGCTCACAAGCGGATCCTGCCGGCTCCGGCACCCCACAGAGATGGGGAGATCTGACAGCTCTTGGTCCTTCTTGGGAGAGAACATCTTATTTCCCAACTCCAATCTCTCCCTGCCTCAGCCCAGCAGCTCAGCCCCCAGGTCCCATTCCCCTCACAGCCAGCGGTCCGTCCCAACAAATCCAGTTCACCAGGACACCTCAGTGAACCTTGGTGTAAACGTTTCCAACTGTGTCTGCTGGCCTGCAGGCAGGTCACACAAACAGCATTCATCATAATTTAAGCAGCCGGCTTTGGGCGGACAGATGTGCACCTTAATTTGCAACAGCTCGATCTCACGTTTAGATCCTTCAGCCAACTCCTGCGTACGTGAGCGTCACAGCACACAGCACACAGCACACATGCCCAAACTTCGGAAATTTTTACTAAGATAATGGTACAAAGTCTCTGGTTACTCTTTCCAAGAGCTGAGTAAATATATCAGTACAAATAGGAGGAGGACAGGCAAACACCAGCTCACATCTTCTCTTGTCAGTTTCCACCTGCTGAGACCTGCCCTGTAACCAAGTCCATTTTTACGAAACCCAGGAGCTTGTGAGAAGCTGCCCACGGCGACAGGCCAGGTTTGGAGACAGAGGTTCTCCCAGGTGTCTTGGCCCACCTGAGTGCCCTCCTGGCCTGGGGACGGTTGTTGGGAGATTGTATATAAAGTCAACTGTTATCAGTCTCGGCTTCACAAGAAGCATGCTCCCGTCCTGGTCCAAATGGCAAACTTACTGTGGATCTTGTACAAGTTTCCAAGTCTTCCAAGATAGTTTTTGCTCCAGCAGTTCTGGGTCTGATATGGATCTGAACCGAAAGCCATTCTTTATCTGCTTATCTGGTCCTTCTAGAGGCACATGTTTGTTCCTGCCTTCTTGGTTTTGGTGACCAGCTTCATAAGGCAGCTAGCTTCTCCAAAGGCAGGTGGAGAGGGAGAGGGAGCGGGCCAGGAACTGGGGGAGGGCACAGCTGGGTTTCTTACCTTCTGCGCTTCGGGCTCAGGCTGTGTGCTCTTTCTTTTCCATGGATCTCACTTAGCCCTCATGACAACTGCGGCAGGTGGGTATCTTTACACCCACTTTCAAGGCGGGTTTATACTTACACTCACTTCACAGAATAAGAAATCAAGGCTCAGAAAGATTAAATCACTTGCCCCAGATGGTGGCTGAGGCAGGATTTGAACCCAGCTCTTGAATCCCTTCCCATACACCAGTCCTGCCAGAAAGGCAACTGACCTCTTTCCTCTCTGCTTCATTGCACAGGGAATAGAAGCAGAAATTACATTCGCTCTTACGGCGTTCCTTTTGATTGGAACTCATGTCTTCTAGAGAAACAATTTATTCCACAATTGCTTGGAAATTTTAGGAGTTTGTTTTTTTGGTAGTAAGGAAAGGAAAGCTCCTTTTGGAGCTTAACAAGAAAGCTCTATAACTGACTTTGGACTAAGGTGGCCATTTGCCCGGTTTTTCCAGAACTTTCCAATGTTAGTATGGAAAGTCCTGCATCTCTGGAAAGCTGAGATGATTGGTCACCCTATAATACAAATCCTAAAAAGGTGCTCATACCATCTGGTGGCTAGTACTGCAAATTGCAGGCGCGATTAGCTGCCCATCATTGTGTCCTACCCAGCAGAGATGTGATTCATTTTATTAGATAGATACGTAGGTAGATAAAGCACACAAGAACCAAAAGCCTTAGGCTTCCATGCAGGAAAAGAGACCACAGCAGATGCAACATTGGTCAATCACTCCCCTTTGGATCAAGTTAATTTTTAATTTAGCCATTCACACTTCCTCCAACTATGTAAATCAAAATAGGTCTGCCTCCTGTAGCTCCACATTGGTTTCAAACTTAGGCTATAAAAAAGGAGTTTCTCTATCATTATCACTGCCTCCACCTTTACATCCTCTTCCTCCCGCCTCACCTTCACGCACCTTGGCTGTGAGGTCAGTGGTGTTAGAGAGGAGGAAGAGGGCCAGTGAGAGAAGTTCCATGTCCCAGGTGCACACTCAACTTGGTCCTTGCTCCTCAGTCCTCGAGCTCCCAGACCTTGAGGCAAACCCTAAATCTCTCCATGGTCTCCATAGTCTCCCTTCTCGGAGCCCTGCTCCTTGGCCTCCCAGAAAACATGGTGTCTTCACTGGGCTTGCACGCCCTCGTCTCCTGAACTCGAACTTACTCAGCGCCTACCATGTGCCAGTTGAAAATACTTCAAAGTGGACTGTTTTTAAGCATAAAGGTTCCTTCACATTCTATCACTGTCTGGTTCTGGGAATGGTGTCCTCTTTACACATTTGAAAGAAGGGTAAGACCGTGGGCTGACAATTTAACCCACTCCACTGGAAATCGCCTCACCTGCCGAGGGAAAGGGGAGGATTTGCTGCTCTTGGAAAAACTGCTTGTGGTTTACAAAGTCCTTCTTCCTGCATGAGCTCACTCAGTCTCTGCATCCAAGAGCACAATAGGGTGGTATGGAACAGACCATCTGCAGTGGACCCCAGCTCCTCCCCTTAGCGTGGCTGTCTGGTCTTGGGCAAATTACTTAACCTCTCTGTCCAAGTTCCCACTTATGAAACAGTAAACAGTCTTAGTGCTTCCTCATAGGGTTGTGGTGAGGATTAGAAGAGATGGGTCATGTTAATTGCTCAGCGGAGCGCCTGGTCTGCCGGCTTATGGGAGAATTGGCTATGACCATGCCCATGAGACCCTGAGAGTTGGTCAGCTTCCTCTTGATACTGAGAAGAGGGAGACCCAGAAAGGAAAACAGTTCACCCATTCAAGGTCGAGCACAGAATTCGAAACTAGGTCTTCAGACTCCCAAGTTTAAGTTCTTTTCTCTGTGCCACACAGATCTTAAGCAGAGATTGCAAACCAGTAGCAGCCCACAGGTTGAATATTTTCTTTGCTCACTCTGTTGTTTCATTTAATCAAAATACTGCTGAAGGAAATTGGAATATCTGACTATTCCTGAAAAAAATGAGAAGTTCTGACCACCTGAGCCTGCACCCTCATGAGACAACCATCCGCTAGAACGAATCAGGTGTAGCCAAGGAATTCCGGCCCCTGCCCTTGCGTCTGACCCTTCAGATCTTGAGACCTGGTGCCCAATTCTGTCAGTGTTTCTCATTGAGTTCACATGGTTCTTTCTCCCACTGAACAGAAATATATCCCCAATTTCCACGTCTCTCTCACCAGTGGAAAATGACCAACAGACTCTAAGAGCTCCAGGATTTTTCTTGCAGCAGGTGTGCCCCCTCTGTCACCTGAGGGTCTGGCAGGCATTGGGCTAGTGTCCCCAGCCCCATAGCATCTGTGGGGCCTGCTGCTGCCTCCCCCTCAGCCAGGTCTCCCAGACAGGCCTGGAGCTACCTGCCCTTGACGTCTCCCTGGAAGCTTGCTCTTGAGAGTCTGAGAGCATTTGGTAAACACGAATGGTAGCTATTCCCTCCCCCACCATTTTTCAGATGGAAAAGTAGGAGTGAGAGAAACTTACCTGCAGCCATGGGAAAGGCCTGGTAGAATCCGCAGTCCTATGAGACCGTCCAGCCTCTGGCTCCAGACCAAGCTGCTGCACATAAAGGAGAAGCAGTGGGCACTACCTGTGCCACCACACCTCCCAGGGCGGAGCTGCTCCTTCCCTCCTGATTACCTGCAGAGAGGAAGAGGAAGGGCCTGTGCCTGGCTTTCACACACCCATGCAGGGCTCGCCAAGCCCAGCTTCCAAGAGGGTGACTCAGGCTAACAGAAGCCAAACTGGTTCTTATCTCTGTAAAGCCAGAGATCTCACACGAGGACCTGAGCGGGCTTAGTAAGGCTGGACCTTTATGCCCACCCCACTCTGGGCTCAAGCCGACTGCAGCCCATTCACGCGTGCATGTGCTCTTTCATCCAGACCACGTGGAATGACTTAATCCTGTGTGCCAGGCACTCTTCCGGGCACTGGGGGGAAAGCCAGATAAGGTCCATGATTATCTAATGGAGGAAGGCAGACAAGAAACTAGTAAACAAATACACTAACTTCGTAGGACAGTATGTGCTCCAGGGGAAATCAGAAGCATGCTCTGTTTTTGAGGGACTTAGGGATGCGCGCATGTTTTACATAAAGTGGAAGGGAAGGCCAGTCTGAGAAGGTGACTCGTGAACTGAGACCTGAGTGACGTCAAAGAAGGGTAAGAGTATCCCAGGGCAGGGAAGAGCAAACGCAAAGACCCTTGGGTGGGGATCTTCTTGGTTTATTTGGGGACCACGTGGAGGCTCATACAGTGGGGACAGGGCTAATGGAGCAGCAGGGTGTCCAACCCTTCTTCCAGTTCCCCTCAGGCTCCCCACCCCAGCAGCTGGCATGACACTGTCCACAAGGCTGGATACTCTCCCCACCTTCTCTCCAAGACCCTATGCCCTAAACTTTCTCTTTGCCTTTCTGAACTTGCTCTCTAGCTTCATGCCCCTGGATCCCACCATCAGGGAGCAGACAACTCAGGGATCCTTAAGACCATCTGGGTTGATGCATGAGGAGTAGTGACAAGGGCTTCCTTGACAAGCTAGAAGTCCCAGATCTTGTCCCCAGGCCTGCAGCTAAGCAGTTGTATGACTCTGGAAGTGTCCTTTAGAGCAGGAGCAGACTGGAGGAAGACATAGCATGCAGACTGTAAAATGCGTTACAAGTTGTAGCATTGAAACAGGCCTTTTCTCTAGACAGGGTTTAAGGGCACAGGGGAAGAAGAAAGTGAAGGAGCAGGCCAGCCTCCTGGCCACCTTCCAACCCGTCTCTTCTGTTGGAGAAGGGAATACCATGCTTACTTGCAGAAGGGGTCTCAAGGGGGGTCTGGGGGAGGGCTTCGCTTTCCCCTAACCCTGTCTCTGGGGCCTGGGCTCGTTCCCAGGGTCCCTCCACTCAACACACAGGGCCTGAGGTCGGCTGGGAGGTGCGGAGAGCCAGAGGAGAGCAGGGTGCCCTTCCCTGGGGACTCCTGACCGCCGGGACTTCCCACAGGGCCCTCACTTCCTGTTCTCTGCAGCCTTGGCTCATCAGCTAGAATGCCAAGGCCTCTGAGATTGGGCTGGGAATTTCTGAAGCAGTTTTCGTAGAGAAATGCCCATTTGCAAGCAAATCAGGAAGTTAATGTTGTAAACCTGGAAAGTTGGGCAGCAGGGGAACCTGCCTACACCGGCCATCGCTTCATCAAGATGAGGCCAAGTCAGTTAACATCGGGAAGACCACTCTGTGAGGCAGGTTCTCGTGCTTGGGGTTTCAGGTCCTGGCCTCACACACCACGTCTGAGTGATCTTGGAAGCATTGGTAAAATGAGAACACGACTGCTCCCCAGCTTGTGGGGTGGTTGTGAGGACTGAGCTAATAAGTGCTAAGAGTTAATGGCTGCTAATGGGTGCTTAGAGTTCAGGAAGCTAAGCTAATGGGTGCTTAGAGTTCAGAAATCATGCAAGCATTACCTGTTACTTCTGCAGAGCAAGGGTCTGAATTCTTCCTGGGGAGCTAACGGCCTGGTCAGTCTTCAGGCAGTAAGGAGATGGTAAACAAGGCTGCTAGTCAGGGCCGGGGATGGCATGTTGGTTGGTGCACTGGGCTTGCACTGGCCAGCTCTGACTCAGGGCACATCCAAGATGGAGGTCATCTCCACCCCACTAGCCTGGCCCACTCCAGAACTCTCCTCTCCAGGCTTACCACCTCTCTTCCAAAGCTACAAATATCTAAGAGACCAACTGGCCTGGCCTGGGGCACTCAGAGCCCCTGAGAAGCCCAGAGCCAAAAACGCCCCGGAGATGGGGAAGACTGTGTTTATGGGAAAAGCTGGCATTGGAGGCCTTGGGAACTCCTGGTGGCTGGGCGCCCTTGGTGGTGGAGGAGGGCTGCTTCTGCAGAGCACAGAGCTACTCCACCTTCAGCAACAATGATTGAGCACTCATTCTAGCACCAACCTGCCTGGGGCCAGCCAGCTGCACAAGGAAGAAGGGGTTGGGGACCAGAGAGAAGACAGGGTGGAGGCGGGAGGTAACGAGGAGAGCAGGCATCAGGAATGGGGGGATCAATGTTATTCAGAACCCATATCTCTGATTGAGACAGCTGCGGATGAGGTCACCTAACAAGAGAGATGCCAAGTCCCCAAGCAGAAGTCATATACTGGGCTTGATGGCTGGGTCCCTGTCCACTGTGAGGAGACTAAAAGCATCAGAGAGCCCCTCACTGCAGCCAGGGGAAAGAGGCACTGAGGGGGCAGCCCACTTCCTGCAAGTTTACATGAGGTCAGAGCAATGGAGGGGACTTTAGAAAAGAACCAGTATTGAGCTGTTTCCCGTGATCTTAGATAAACGATAGTCCTTGCAGGATCTGTGAGAGTCTACAAAACCCAGGCTCTGCTTGCAAAACAACCCCCTTTATTCCCTGAACTCTGGCGACACAGGCCTCTTGATTTCTCAATATCACCTCCTCCTCCTGCCTTGGGCCTTGGACATATGTTCATCCTCCACATGGAACACCTTTTCCTGCCCCCTCCCACCGACTAGCAGACTAACCTCACCCTGAAGACCTCAGCCCGGACACTTCCTTCCTTTGTGTGATCCTCTGTGTGACATCTATCTCCCTGGCGGGTCACAGCAAGGATTGTGTCTGTTCTGTTCACCATGATAATCCTGACTCTCAGCACAGAACCTGCCATGTGGACGAATGAGTAAAGGAAGAGATTGGAAGCCGCCACTCATGTACATGGCGCCTCTCTCTCCCTCTCTCTCTCTCATACACCCCCCCCCCATACACCTGTATGAAAGAATAAGACTCCCAGCACGACACTCATAAACGGTCACACTGAAACACATAAGTTCACATCAGTCAAGGTCAAGATATGCAGATTCTGCTTAATCCCATGATCCATTCTTCTGCGAACTACCCCTCTCACCTCTACCACAACTCTTGGGGCCAGGCACAGATAAATGTACCTGCCCTTGTCCCCAGGCCATGGCTGACGGGACTTGTGGTGAGAAGCTGCTTCCAACCAGCTGACTGGCAGGAGGTAGAAACTCAAATGCAGAGAGGCCTGGCCATGCCGACATGCTCTCAGACAGAGGCTCCGAGCTGGGAAAGCTCCATACACTTTCGAGCGGCCCCTTGCCGCAGGTGCACAGAGAGACAGAGAAACGTGCTCTGTGGGGAGGGAAGAATGAAGCAGACAGATGTGGAGGTGAGAAGGCAGAGGGCTTTGCCTGACAGCTAAATGTGGCTGGCTTCACATCTCATCACCTCCCTGTCGCCAGGCAGAGGCTCTCACGAGGTCTGACTGCACTTCTTACCACGACGTCCCGTCTCACACACTCCCCGGGATGGCGGACGCTAGCTAGCTCAAGTACGTTTGCCTCCTATGACCAAAGCCTTCAAGGAAACAATCCTATCAAAGCCAACAAGCAACACAGAAGGGAGCTGAGGAGTGAATCCATATGAAAATGCAGGGGGACAGACTCCAGCAAGGCACCGGCTGACAATGGGAAGTCATTCCCCAGATCTGTGCACAGGACACAGCAATTCACACAGCTCTGCCACGGGATCCCGGGCTCCCAGGGCCTGAGGTTTCGTCTGCCAGCTCCCTCACCTCATGGTGTTGAGTTGCCTCTGCTTTTCAGCCCACCCACCTTCAGACCTCCTCAGCCACAATGCCTGGGACATGGGAATCTTCCTGGCATTGTTCAAGCTGAACTTCAGCGAGAGGAGAAATTCCTCTGGCTCTCACAGCAGCCAAACTGTAGAAGCTGCCAGCTAGTTCAAGGTGGGATTTGGCCCCTTGTGAAAACAACCAGCCATCACAGCAAAACCTAATGTGCATCCATTCCATGAAGACTTGCCCTCTCCCTTGCCCCCCGACCACTGCCAGGGGCTATGTTAGATCCTGAGGGGACAGAGGTAAGTGGGGCAGGTGTGTCCTTGTCTTCACGGGTTTAGTGTTCACACCCCCAGAAAACTACATCGCAGGGTGGTATGTGCGTGGATACAAGAAGCACGGGGTATTGTGGGAGCACAGAGCAGGGGCACCCTAATCAGGCTTGGGGGAGCAGCCAGGGGAGCGAGATGGGACAGGTAGGGGAGGAGGAAGGAAGAAGAGCTCCACAGTGAAAGGGGTTTAGGCAAAGCAGAGCTGAGAGGTAGCATTCGAGGGCAAGAGCAGCGGCAGCAGCCTGTAGAGTCACAGAGCCCCTGGCCTCTAGGCACTCACCCATCCATGTCATCAAGGGCTCTAGATTTGGGGCAGCATTAGGGGCTCCAGAATTCTGACAGGGGACACTGGGGTGGCAGTCTGGTTAGAAGTGGGGAAAATGGGGTGCCTGGGTGGCTCAGTGGGTTAAAGACTCTGCCTTCAGCTCAGGTCATGATTCCAGTATCCTTGGATCGAACCCCGCTACTTGTCATCTCTGTCTGTCAAATAAATAAATAAAATCTTAAAAAAAAAAAAGATACTTAAAAAAAAAAAGAAGTGGGGAAAAGGCTGGCAAGAGTTCCACTTGCATTTTCCCTCTTTCACTGTATGCTTACCTGGGGGAGGAGAAGTTGGGGAGCAGATGGTAATTAAGGGGTCCTATTCCCCCTCCCCAAATAACTTGAGGTAAAGTGGATCTCTCTGTTGGGTGTTTCGTGTAACAAGGTGGCTGGGTCCTGGGAAGCTCTACCTCAAATGTTAGTCCCCTAAGAAATCTTCCTCTTCTGAGGCCCGGGGCTTTTATGAGGAAAGAAGCATTCCAACCACAGGGACTTGCGGTGCGTCAGAATTCCTGGAGAGACCGAGCCGCAAGCCTCTCCGTGCTCAGTAACAGGAACACGATTGCCCTGTGGTCTGTTGCAAAGGGTTGCATCACTGGGGAAAGAAGGTTGCACCCAGGAACAGAACGGCCCAGATTCTGGGGTTGCCCCAACCTGGAGGCTTCCCCAGCTGTCAGGTCCCAGGACAGGGGGCCAGGGTCATGGACTTAGGACCCAGGAGAGCCTGCCCATCCTAGTCTGTTGCAAGGACACGGGACACACGCTTAACCCAGGCCAGCTTCTCTGCTACGCTGGTAGGACATGACTTTGTGCAGATGGTTCCATGCAAACCCACTCTCCTTTGCGGTTCACACCTGATGAGGCTGATTTTCATGTATGCGCACAGAGCTGAGCATGACACAGAGACTAGCACACAGGGTACTTACTGGGGAGTTAGCTCAGGATCTGCCCCGGCGTGGTGTGAATAAAGAAGGACCAAGCCAAGGGAGTTGGCAAGCTGAGCTGTCAGAACACAGGCTCAGCCCTTGCCCTCAGACGTCTGGAGCTAGGGAGGGCCTGGCAAGAGAGTCGGGTCTCCACACCCAACACTGAAAGGTCATTGGATGCAGGCTTCCCTTGGAGAGCAGACGTGATTTGTGCAGGTGCAGGCCATTGTCCTGGGGCAGGGGCAGGCCTGGGCAGCCCCGCCAGCGTCTACAGCAGGCAGTGTCCAATGCCAGCCACCATGCTACCAAAGGGACTAGCTGCCTGAATTTTCACAACTTCAGCATGTTTTACTATTATCTTCACTTTACAGATGAGGAAACTGAGGCTCACAGTTGTCTGACTCAGACCCTCCTTCCCCATAACGTCTCGTTCCCAAGCAAAGCCCTGGATGGGTAGTCAGGAAACCTCAGCACAGAAGACCCTCACTTGCTGTCTAGTCACTGACCGTTTTCCAGGGGAGCCTTTCTTCCTTTCTGGGGTTCAGTTTTCCCAGCTCTAAAATGGGGATTCTTATACTTGATCTACCTTTTGCTGGATGTGCTTTATGAATCGCTAACCCATCTACAAATAACAGATGGAATTCTTATTACACAGGAAAAACAGTATGAGATCTAAGAAATGGCAGGATATAAGACCACCCCCAGTCTTGGAGGATGGCCAGAAACCTAAACCTTTCAGGCACTCCCGCTGGTAGAGGGCCAATGCGATCACCTCCTTTTGGTAAATGGACAGATGCAGGTAAATCACAGAGAAGTCTGTCAACAGAACAGAGGCCAAGAATTAATTCCCAGAGTGCATGTCCAACAGGGCCCTAGTATGGATCTGATGACACGATGGAAGAAAGAGCTGTCCCAGCCAAGAGAAAACAGACTTGCCCAGAGGGGTTAGAAGGAAGGGAACACTTGTGAAATGGCCACCTGTGTTGGGCATCATGCCAGATGCTTTATATAGGTGAGGTTTTCATCTCTTCAATAACCAGAGGCTTTTGAGAATCGACAATCAGAGGTCTGAAGGTGGGGGTAACTGGAAACCAGGAAGGGGAAGGACTGTGGCTTTCTCGGGCACACCTGTCAGCCTCCTACCAGGTGAAGAACTTACTCCAGTGCCACAGGAGTACCAGGAGCGTTAATGTCTGGCCAGCACATGAACCTCTTTCTGCCCAAAAGTGCAAACTGTGGAAGAGCGTGAAAACCTCAGCAAGTTGCTAATCAGCTGACCTTAGAACAGGGAGATTCTTCAGGATTATCTCAGTGGGCTCAATGTAACCCCCAAGGGTCCTTCAAAGTAGAAGAGGGAGACAGAAAAGGAGTCAGAGTGATATCATGTGACAAGGACCCAACATCCATTACTGGCTTTGAAGATGGAGAAAGGGGCCACCAGTCAAGAAATGCAGGAAGCTTCTAGAAGGTAGTGAAAGCAAGGAAGCAGTTTGTCTCCTGAACCTCTAGAAGCCCTGTTGACTGGCACCTTGATTCTACACAATGAGACTTGGATCAGAGTTCTGACCTGAAGAAATGGGAGATAGTTTTGTGTTGTTCTGAGCCACAACATTAGTGGCAAGTTGGTTCAACAGCTAATGAAAAACTAATATACCTTCTGTCTGGAATAATTTTCCTTCTTTTTTAAACACTCTTTGTTCTTTTAGTGAAGGCTTGTTGGTGGTAAACTCATTTGTTATTTACCTGTAAATATCCTTATGGGTTACTTTTTCTTGGTAGATAGTTTTAATAGGTATATGATTCTGTATTAACAGTTTATTTTCTCTCAGCACTTTGAAGAGAATGATGATTTCTAAAAACTCAATTTAGTTCTTTCTCCAAACTGCCTGGTCATTTGTTATTTTTCTCTCTTGCTCACATTTTGATATAGTTTTGTTGGTTTTTATTTTTTTCTTTGAGTATTTCAAACATGTTATTTAAAATTTTGAATCTGATAAGTCTGAAGTCGTAGGGGCCTCAATCTGTTAATTGTGTTTCAGACTCTGAGGTTCCCACATTGCTGGGATCATGTCATACCTGAAGCTGGAGGTATGAGTCATGAAGTCAAATTCCCTCTGGGAATTCTGAAGTCCACTGGTGACAGTCGCAAAACTCCGGGGGAAAAAAAAAGGAAAAGAAATACAATGACTTATTCATAGCATTAGCGTTCTGACACCAAACAAAGCAATGTAGCTTTTTGTTAAGACAGACAAAAATGAGCAATAATGAATTGAACTTTTTAGTTAAAGCAGTTATTATAGAACAAAGGCTCTGAAGCTGAGAGGTGTCAGTGGAGAGGCCTGAGAAGGGCCATGAACTCATTTAAGTTTTATGCAATAGGTCAGGTTCATTTTGGGGGTAAGGATTCATATCTTTAAAAGATGTATAATCTAAAAACAAGTTAAGAATCACTACTCTGGGAGCGCCTGGGTGGCTCAGTTGATTAAGCACTTGACTCTTGAATTCTGCTCAGGTCATAATCTCAGGGTTGTGAGATCGAGCCCCGCATTAGGCTCCCACTGGGCATGGGGCTTGCTTACAATTCTCTCCCCACTCGTGCATGTGTACATGTGAGCTCTCGCTCTTAAAAAAAAAAAAATCACTACACTGGAGGAACTTCAAAAATGAAAATAAACTCAAATTTATTATTTTTTATTTTCATAGTCCTTTGCTGTCCTAGTTGTTAACACATCCTTTCCTTTCTGTAAATTCCCAAAGAGAGACTTGTTTATTTTCCCATGTGTGATTTTGAATTCAAGTTCCATTACAAATTAAAAAGAAAAATACCAAAATTCTAGCAGACCAGTAAACAAAGGAAATTTTGCAAAAAGCTGAAGTCAAATGGAAGACAGAAATGTAGAAAATGTTCAACTGACATCATTAACAAAGAGACCATAGTTAAAATAAGTCATTTATACCTAATGAATGAATGAAAATTAGGAAAACCCCACTTCCCAACACTGATGAGTTTGCACTGAAATTTGATGCCAACAATGGGCTATTGTTCTAAACTTTTCAGAAGGTGATTGTGTAACATGTATCAAAAACCATAAAAATGTTATCCATCTTTGACCCATTAATCCCATTTCAAGGAATTTTTGAATAAAAAATCATCCAAAGGATAAAAACCACAGGGTTATTTCAGTGTAGATGAAAACAGGGAAAAATGAGAAGAAACTTCAATGTGCAGAAAAGAAAATTTAGTCAATAATGCCACATTTATGGAAAATGATATAGCTCTTTGAAATGTTCCATTTTATTTTTTCTTTAAAGATTTTATTTATTTATTTGACAGACAGAGATCACAAGCAGGCAGATAGGCAGGCAGAGAGAGAGAGAGAGGAGAAAGCATGCTCCCCGCTGAGCAGAAAGCCCGATGTGGGGCTTGATCCCAGAATACTGGGATCATGACCTGAGCCAAAGGCAGAGGCTTTAACCCACTGAGCCACCCAGGTGCCCCTGAAATGTTCCGTTTTTAAAGACCGAGTACCAAACATGGAAAATGCTTATCGCACACTGGTAGTGTCATCTCACCCAGCTGAGGCTCAGGAAAAGCATGCAGATTTTTGAGGCACACAGTTCTCAGAGGATATATTTCCCTCTATTTTAAAGAAGTCTGAACAGCCGGCTGTGGCTTATGATCAGATCACCATAGTATCTGAGTAACAAGCTGAGAAACCTGTGTCTACATATACAGAGTTTACATCCTGATCAAACAAATCCACCAAAAATGTTACCCTGACATGTACTCAATGAACAACATAATAATTACTGAACAGAATGGTAAGTAGGCCCAAATGTTCACCTCCTTGGCTCTCTTGAGAGAGGATGTATACTGAGTCTGGCTTTAGGACTTAGCTGGAAGTGTTGAGGGTTTGTTTTTCAAAGAACCTCTAGTCTTCATCTGTGTCAACAATAACCCCTGATGTCATAGTCTTGACTCATGGTCATGGTTGTCAGACTACTCATTCTTCCCAAACATGGCCACCATCTTCACATCTTTGCCTGTTTCTTGCTCTAGCCAGAATGCTCTTTTACTGGTCAGAAACTCATTCACCCCTGAGCTCTGAGACCACTCCTCCAAGAAGCCTCCCCCTACCCCCATGTGTCTCCCTATCAGTAAAGGGGCTTCCTCCCAGGCCATCCATGTGCTTCTTTTTAGTTCCACATTTAGTTCCATAACTACACGGTGTTATGGTAAACTGTGATTACATCTACTTCCCCTGTGACGGAATTTAATTCATAGCAAAATGTGTCAAGTATGGGATTCAGAATTGAATAAACCTGGTCTTAAATTTTAGCCACACCTTTCACCAGCTCTGCGACCTTGGACAAGTTACTGAATCTCTCTGAACTTCTGATCCTTTACCAGAACAATAGGATCAGAGAAAACCTGCTTCATGAGGCTATTGGCATATGCTAAGTGTCCAATAAATGTCAGCTATGTACCCAGGCTTATGGATCCCTGGAAGAGAATAAGACCAGTGTGGCTTCAAGCCCGGTGCCATACTACATGGGTTGAGGAAGGTATAGGAAACATACAAGACCCCAGTTCCTTGAGTCAACAAGAATCCAACCGTAGGTCTATAAATTAACAGCTGCTTCTCCTGTCCTCTTGGAGCCCTCAGACATGGAGGAAATCCCTTCACACCCCTCCTCCTGCCCCCACAGTGAGGAAGTCCAGGAATAAATCACTGTATGAGCAGGAGGAATCAGATCCGCTGGCTACTGTCCAGTCTCATGCTCTATACCTCTGCCGGAACAACAGACAGTGAGTCACTGCTGACATCATCCATGACACCCACTGATCTTGGAGTTGGTGACCCCATGATGTGAAGAAATTTTCCTTCTGAGAAACATCTCCAGGTTGCCAAAGATTTGTCTCCCCTCCTAATACCATTGCTCTAAACTTACTTTTAACCTTCCAAAGTGACCCCTTAACCCTGGCACTATTTATTGGTGATCTCGTTTTCTGTGTTACTGAGAAGAATCAGGACTTAAGTCAGAGATTCCCTTGACTTCCTTCTCAGAACTTCAGTAGGACCATAATGATCAAAGTCACACTGTCTAGAATGAGATTGGACCAGGTGTTAGCTGAGTAAACTTTAAGACATCTCCTAGTCCTTGGCCATTTACCTGAGCCGCTTACTTGTGAAAATAAGTTAAAAAAAAAAAAAAAAAAAAGCTTACCTTCAAGATGTCATGAGGATTAAATAAAATAACTTGGTCAAAGAACCAGAAACCTTGTAGGTAACCCCCCCAAATTAGTTATTATCTATTTCTCTTCCTTTTAAAGTATTGTTGTTCCTTCTTTTCTGTCTCTGGAGTTCCAGCTGTTGGATGGTCATTTCCCCAATAACATGTACCTTATATATGACATCCAGAATGCTCCAAGAAGAATCCATTACCTGCTCACCCTACCCTTCAGACTACTCTGTTTCTGTGGATGACACAACTTTCTTGAATTAGTTTTCTGTTGCCTCTGTAACAAGTTTCCACAAACTTTATGACCTAAAATATAGGTTTATTATCTTATAGTTTTGTAGGTTAGAAGTCTGACACAGGGAGAAAATCTGTTACTGGGAGAAATCAAGGTGACAGCATGGCCTGTTCCTTCTGGAGGCTCTAGGGGAGGGTCCTTTTCCTTGCCTTTTCCTGCTTCTGGGGCTGCCCACATTCCTTGACTTATGGCTTCATCACCATGACCTCTCTTTCTGTTGATGTATCTTCTTGGATTTACATGCCTGCTTTCCTATTAAAAGTATTCTTTCCTATTAAAAGTATTCTTAAAAGTATTACACTGAGCCCACCAGGAAAATCCAGGAACATTTTTTCTTACAATTTTGAGATCCTTAATTCCATGTATAAAATACCTTTTCCATATAAGGTAACATGTTGACAGATTCTGAGCATTCTATGTTCATCAACATGGATATCTTTGGGAGACATAAATCTACCTAGCCAGACTTCTTCCAAAATCCCAGCCCTGAAGCATCAGGAACATTTGTGACTCCCATCTCCATCCCCATCCCTACCTCCCTTCATAGGAAATCACCCAGTATAGTGATAGCAAAAAGTTTTGGGTCACGGACCCCCTCTGTTCCACCGAGGCAGGCTGAGGACTGTGAGGCTGTGTCTTAGATCCCTTAGGAAAGAGTGATCTGCTCAATGAATCATGTCCACTGTGGTCATCGTAGGGCAGAACACACATGAGTACTTTGCATCTCCCTCCCAGCATCTCCCACATCCACCCTCTCCTTCCCATGCCCACAGGCCTCCCCCACTCCCAATTTGAACTGTTCAAAGTATTGCAGCAGCTCCTTAAGAGCAGAAATCTTTGCTCTGCCTGTGATCTCTCCCAGCACCAAACTGCCTTCTATACATGACCAGATCTTTCAGAGCTGTGGTTTCTACATGGGGGTCCTAGAGCCACACTAGTATAATAACAGGCCAAATAAAACGAGGAAAGTGAGAGAGCCCTTGATATTTAAGTGTACTGGGGGACTGTTGACAACTCCCCCTTTTTTTTTTTAGAAGGACTGTCTTTTCCTCTAAGATCCTATCTTTTGGGAGGGGCGCACAGAATAAAAAGTGGCTTTTCTTTTATGAGGTAGTAGTGATGTGATGCGTTATTTTTATTAAGGCCCTTGTCAAAATGCAGAGTTGCTTTCCTGAATTAAATTAAATTATTTATATATATATATATATATATATATATATATATATATATATAGGCAAAAACAAATTATTGGTATCAGTTATTCAAAAGTCTGAGAATCACTGTTTTAAATCACAGCTCGGATCATCGAGCATATCAGACCTTCTTCCCCCAACTCACTCTCAATCTAAAAATCCCTCCCTTAGTGCAAATCAAAACAGCAATGAGATGTTACCTCACACCAGTCAGAATGGCTAAAATTAACAACTCAGGAAACAGCAAATGTTGGCAAGGATGCAGAGAAAGGGGAACCCTCTTACACTGTTGGTGGGAATGCAAACTCAGCCATCAAAAAGAATGAAATCTTACCATTTGCAATGACATGGAGGGAGCTAGAGGATATTAGGCTAAGTGAAATAAGTCAGGGAAAGACAAATATCAAAAGATCTCATTCGGGGCGCCTGGGTGGCTCAGTGGGTTAAGCCTCTGCCTTCGGCTCAGGTCATGATCTCAGGGTCCTGGGATCGAGTCCCGCATCGGGCTCTCTGCTCAGCAGGAGCCTGCTTCCTCCTCTCTCTCTCCCTGCCTGCCTCTCTGCCTACTTGTGATCTCTGTCTGTCAAATAAATAAATAAAATCTTTAAAAAAAAAAAAGATCTCATTCATATGTGGAATTTAAGAAACAAAACAGAGGAACATAGGGAAGGGGAGGAAAAATAAAACAAGATGAAAATTGAGAGGGAGAAAACCATAAGAGACTCTTAACTCTAGGAAACAAATAGGGTTGCTGGAGGGGATATGGGGGGGATGGGGTAACTGGGTGATAGGCATTAAGGAGGGCACTTGATGTAGTGAGCCCTGGGTGTTATATGCAACCGATGAATCATTAAACTCTACCTCTGAAACTAGAATAAAAAAAAGAAAAAATTAAAAAATGAAACCAAACCAAAAAACCCTCTACATCTATAGGCTCACATACTTAATAAATAAGTTTAAGTAATTCAAACAAATAAAAATAAAAATGCCTCCTTTGCCTATGGAAGGAAACTGTGTCACTCTTTACGCCCATCCAGGTTACAACAGAATCCCCTAGCAGGTCTCCACCTGCTCCTTCATCCTCCATGAATTCCCACATGCTATCACATGGACCCTTCACCATCTCTAGAGCTACCCCCCGCCAACCCTCCTGTTCACATGGCTTGTTTCACTCCCTCCAACTGCCACATCATTTTTCCTACATATATTCACCTGCTGTTACCCTGGAGAGCCCTCAAAGTCCATAGGGAATGCTGCTTCCTCCATGAAGCCTTCCAGATCTCCTAGCTGCTTGCTGTCTCTAACTCCTCGTAGATTCTTTGAATCTTCCCTGTGGCATCTACACGTTGGCTTGTTTGAGCTTCTTAGGCACACTCTCCTGAGGAGGAGGAGGAAGGCCCAATGTTTACAAACATGACTTTCAGTCAGGAGGTTCTGAACTGGAATCTTGTCTGTGCTATTTACTAAAGCAAGTGACTCAATTCTCTGAGCCTCCGTTGCTCTGTTTTGATGATGGGTTACAAGGCTCTCCTACATGTGTGCTTAGCATGACCCTTCAAGGCTTACCATAGACCACCTTCACCGGTTTAATAAAGACCAGAACTCACTCCTTCTGTGTCCCCCAGTGTCCAGCTCTTGGTCCAGCCTACTCCTGTCCTGACACCACAGTTCGGCATTCTCTGCTTCTCTGGGAACAGGACTCAGCTAACGCTTGTTGTGTGAATGCGGATGTATCTAACCACAAAATACTCTCCATTTTGCCAGCGTTTAAGAAAGAACAAAAAGGGGGCACCTAGGTGGCTCAGTGCGTTAAAGCTTCTGCCTTCGGCTCAGGTAATGATCCCAGGGTTTTAGGATCGAGCCCCGCATCGGGCTCTCTGCTCAGCAGGGAGCCTGCTTCCTCCTCTCTATCTGCCTGCTTCTCTGCCTACTTGTGATCTCCATCTGTCAAATGAATAAATAAAATCTTAAAAAAAGAAAGAAAGAAAGAAAGAAAGAAAGAAAGAACAAAAAGCTGCAGCAGAATGCCCCTTCCCCTGTGAGTGGCTTTTCTCTCTATGCTTTCTTTTTTTCCCCCTCAATCTGCCCACCCCACTCCTGCCCCCTGATTTCTCCCTGTTTTCTGAGCTAGCTCTGCAACCTTCCCATGGATTCTGGGGACCACCAGATTATATTTTTCACTAAATTATTTTTCCATTTATTTTTAAAAAGATTTTATTTATTTAGTTATTTAGTTATTTCACAGAGAGAGAGGGAGAGAGAGAGCACAAGCAGGGAGAGCAGCAGGCATAGGGGGAGGGAGAAGGAAGCTCCCGATTGACCAGAGACCCCGATGTGAGGCTGCATCCCAGGACCCTGGGATCATGAACTGAGTCGAAGGCAGATGCTTAACCAGCTGAGTCAGCCAGGCGCCCCCAGTATTTTTCTATTTGAACCAGTCCAAGTCCAGAGGAACCTGGGTGGATCAAGCGGTTGAGTGTCCAACTCTTGATTTCTGCTCAGGTTGTGATCTCGGGGTGGTGGGATCAAGCCCTGCATTGCGCTCCACGCTCAGCACGGAGTCTGCTTGAGATTCTCTCCCTACCCTTCTGCCCCTCTTGACTGTTTACACTCTCTCTTTCTTTCTCTAAAATAAATAAATGAACAAAATCTTAAAAAAAACAAAAAACGGTCTGAGTCCACTTCCATTCCTTGTCCTACAGTCCCCGGCCGATAAGCATGGCTCTGTCAACTGGGACGGGCTTGTGACACTAATACGACAACGCCTCACGTGCCCTGTGTACGTGCCCAGCGTGTGATGGCTATCCCCAGTGGTACGTGAGACAAGTTCAGATTCAAATATATTCTTGAATTTCAATAGTGTTACTGTGTTTTCGTTGTGATGGAAACAGATACACAAAGCTTCCGGCTAGCACACAAAGCTTCCGACTGGCACACAAAGCTTCCGACTGCAACGGTGTCAGTACTCAGGGGGAGGCACAGATGGAAATGATTCCTGTTTTAAAAATGTGTCCACAGTGTACTAGCTTTTTTAGTTTTCTATTTGCCAAGTAAGCATGCTTCCCATTGGGGATAAATCCCCCTGCATCCCCAACCCGACCCCAGTCATGTCTTGGTAGGAAGTAGGGCTCTGCTTTCCATTTCTGACCTGGGAAGAACCAACAGGGGAGGACAGGAGTGCCTCTCCTGTTCCCTAGCTCCTGAGGAGGCCATGGGCACCTGGTCAAAGACAGGCCTGCAGATGATCCTCCTGAGGACTCTGGCTTTGAGAGAGTGACTCCCAGACACACAAGGCACTCCGTCATTCCTGGCAGTAGTGGCAGCAGTTATCCTAATTCCTCCCTTTATGGCTGAGCACATGGAGGACACGAAGCACTGAACGTGACCCAGAACACTGAAATAATTTGTCCAAGGCCACAGAGCTATCGAAGAGTAAATCTCCTTGTGGGACAGGACCTTCTGCCCACATCCCCCTCCCTTCAGCCCAGCGCTCTGCCCCCCACGCTCCCTAGAAGGGAATGCCACATTTGTCATCATCAGGCAACCCCAGAGCACTCTTCCCACATAGTCTTGTTCTAGGCTGGGCTCTAAGCTGGGAGGCAGCACCCCAGAGAAGAAGCATAGGCTTCAGCCGAGAAGAATGAGAGAAGGTTGGCCCTGGGGCCCTGCAGACTGCTGGACAGGGCAGCCCGGGAGCAGGAGGAGCGACCTCAGAAAGCCTGGGCTCATCTCTACCGCGTTTTGCAGGGCATTTCTGTGAGATGATGGCTCCCCCAGCACGCCAGTTCTGGAGGGTTCCCCAGGGAGTATTCCTGAATGCCCAGCCTGAAACTCGTTCTCCTAGTCGTCCAGCTCATTCTGTATGCACCCAGTTCTTGATATGAAAATATTTCCTGATTAAAATCAGTGGCATGATTTCCTGTCACTTGCAAATGAGTCCAAACAAATAAAACAATATCTCACTGTCTTCTTCACCTCTGTGCCTGAAGGTGTATTCTTTTTTTTTAATTTATTTTTTATTTTTAGCATAACAGTATTCATTATTTTTGCACCACACCCAGTGCTCCATGCAATGCATTCCCTCTATAATACCCACCACCTGGTACCCCGACCTCCCACCCCCTGCCCCTTCAAGACCCTCAGATTGTTTTTCAGAGTCCATAGTCTCTCATGGTTCACCTCCCCTTCCAATTTCCCTCAACTCCCTTCTCCTCTCTAACTCCCCTTGTCCTCCATGCTATTTGTTATGCTCCACAAATAAGTGAAACCATATGATAATTGACTCTCTCTGCTTGACTTATTTCACTCAGCATAATCTCTTCCAGTCCTGTCCATGTTGCTACAAAAGTTGGGTATTCGTCCTTTCTGATGGAGGCATAATACTCCATAGTGTATATGGACCACATCTTCCTTATCCATTCGTCTGTTGAAGGGCATCTTGATTCTTTCCACAGTTTGGCGACCATGGCCATTGCTGCTATAAACATTGGGGTACATATTCTTGACCATGTGTAGTGGTCCTCTTGCCCAGACTCTGGCTGCCTAACTCCTAACTTCTGCTTCAACATTGGTTCAAACCTCACCTCTTTCTTGAAGCCTTCACTGCTTATTTCCAGTATAGTTTAGTTCCTGTTCTTCTCCATCTCTCCATCTCTCTCTCTCTCTCTCTCCAGTTTTCCCTTATTCCTTCCTTTCATTCCTTTTCTCATTTCTTTCACTTACTCATGTATCACACATTTACTAAATATTTCCTACAAGACACTCACTGAGATACAAAAGTGTGCAGGGCACAGCTTCTGTCCAGAGGTTGTTTATAGATTAACCAGAGGCTCACAATTATAATGTAGTTTGGTAAGTGCTGTGACGGGTTTGATCCAGAGTCCCCTAGAAGCATAGAAAAGGGATGCTCAATCTGGCCACCGGGCAACACATTGTTCCCTTAGGGACCTCGGTCCTTAGCTGAGCTCCACAGTATGAGTAAACTTAGCCAGGGAAGCAAAAGGGGAATGATTTTCTGAAGAGAAAGAGCAGCATGTGCAAGGACAGACCTTGTGTGAGAGAGAGAGCATCCTGGGGGACCGGGGCGGGGGGTTGCTTCAGAGGTTCCTCATGGCTACAATGTGCAGCATGTGTGCAGAGCTGTGAGAGTAACTGAGAGATGAGCTGGGGATTGGCAGGGCCCTGCATATGAGGCATCTTGTCTGTGATAAAATCCTATGTGAAACTTGGAAGAAAAAGCCTGGGAGCACCCAGATACAGCAGTGTGGGCAAGAGTTGAGGACAAGGCAAAAACTGCGGGAACATGGCTGATGGGGAGGTCACCTCAGCACCCATGGATGAGTGGACAAGGGCCTCAACCATGATGACGGCCATCGGGGTGGACAGATAGATTCACTAGGACTTGGTGACTGCTGAATGTGGATGCAAACGTGAATGTGGAAGGACAACAAGGAGCAAGGATATTCTTATTTAGGGACTTTGGGAACTGGGAAGACAGTAGAATCGTGCTAAGAATAGAGATACATGAAGAAGGGGGAGCAAATCTTTTCTGAGGTAGTAGGGGGAAACTATTATAGTAGCTTGGTTGCACTGTGTTTGAGATGTTGTTGGGCTACCCAAGGGAAGTCCAGCTGGCAGGTAGACTCACCGGCTTAGAAGCTAGAAGAGGAGACCGCTCTAAAGATAAAAAAATCTATAAGCAATTGATGGAGGTTAAGACAGGCCTGCAAGAGAGAGGGCAGCGTGCAGGGTAAACCAATGCTTCAGCACAGAGCAGTTTGTAATGTCTTTTTTAAAGACAATTTGTTCCCTCAGCTGCATTATGAAAGATCACATTTTTAACTTTGGGTCTCTGTTTTCTTCTACAGTTATCTTGAATATAGTGAGAGCTCAAATGGTAGTAACATGTGAGTCAACAATACATCGATTTCCTTGTTTTTAAAGGGAAGGGTTTTAACTGTAGCTAGACAAATATATCTTCGTGATCTCAGGTGAAGAGAGCATGAGGACATACCAGACTATAGGATTCTCAATGAAGTAAAATCAGGCAAGGTGAGAGTGATCTGGCCCTAAGTGGCATTCCCAATGCCCTGGCCAACCAGGGCACCAGAGAGGAAGGCAAGAGCTCAAGGCTGCTCATGGGGCCACCTGGAATGAGCAGGTTTCCTCTAAATCCCCATTCTCATTACCCATCAGTTACAGCTCTCCTCTCTAGGTATTGTTCCTGTTCTTCCTCTATCTTTATTTAGAGATCTGTTAAGAAAGTAAATTCCCTATATTTATTAACTCCAGTAAAAGAAAACTTCCTTTTCTTTGTCCTAAGAAAGTGTCCTCTAAGCCTCAATGGATGACATGTCTGATGGGCTAGCCACTTCCCTTTGCCCAACATCAAGAACACCATGGCTTCCGGAGCTGCATGCAAACTGTCTTGCCCTGGAGGCTGCCTCCAATTCCCACACAGTAAGCATCTGCTCTAGTTTCCAGTAGCTCAGTGACCTGTGGGAACTGTGGGGCCTGTGGGCAGAAATCCCAAGGGTCTGTCCTTGGCCTTGAGGTCAAGAAGATAGGAAAGGTCACACCATGGCCATAGATTTCCCAAGGGGCCACAATGGGAAAGAACTGCCGTAAAAACCTTGGCAGTTATTTTGCAAAACCACACATCTCACAGTGATGGTTTGCAAACCCTAATGTGCAAACAGCTTTCCTCTGACTGCTATTCAACCAAACTCTTTATTCTAACAAGCACTCATTCTATAAAATCTATCTAGGCTTACTGTTGACACAACTCCCACTGCACCCTCCATCCCCTTTGGAGGACATAATTTGTGACCGATAAGTCCCCACTTCTTCCACATACTCTCTGCTTTCCATCTAATAGCCCTATTTTTCTCCTTCATATCCTGTATCATTATCCAAAATTGTATGGAGTATGCATTTGCTCAGGTGTTTATTTCTCTGTCTCTTGCTATTGGAATGTAAATTCCTTTTTTAAAAAATATTTATTTATTTATTTGAGGTAGGGAAGGGGCAGAGGGAGAAGGGAACAGGGAGACTCCCCACTGAACAGGGAGCCTCCGATCACGAGCTGAACCAAAATTAAGAATTGGATGCTTACCTGACTGAGCCACCCAGGTGCCCCATGTAAGTTCTTTAATATGTCTTATTCATGGATGTATCCCAGTGCCCAAAACATACCCATAGCAGCTGCTGAATTGCTATTTTTAAAATGAATCTTTAAAGTCTATCTTTCCATTCTCTTTTCTAAATGGTCCCCCAATTCTTGTGTTGGTTGAGCCCCAACTGTTCTTGGGGTACCCTGCTTTCCCTGCCACTTTCTCAAGGAGAAAGAATTCAAGCCCCTACCCTCAGATATTTCACGGTCAGGAAGTTGGGGCCAACATTGGGTCACTTCTCCACTGACATCATATTGTAACATCTGTAACCTTTGTTAAATGAACAACCAAAGAAAACAAACAAATGCAAACCCCATCCTTTGAAGTTTATACCATCCTGTAACTCTCGGAGTCGCTTTTAGCTACTGACCACCTTATCATTCCCCTCCATTTATTAAATATCTGGTACCCGGAACCAAGTCCTTTTCTTTGCCCTAAACCCCATTTGTACCTTGAAACCCATTTGGATGACCTACACCATGACCTCTCAGTCTCTTAACTTTTTCACTTCCAGTGACTTCCATCTCTACTCTCTTTTATTACCAACACTCATGGCTATACCCTATGACTTATCATTTCCCATAACCTCTTCACTTCTGAAAAGTTCAAACATCCTGCTCTCTGACCACAAAAGACAGACTTTATGGCTTGTTTCTCCTTTCCTCCTTTCTCTTTCTCTCTCCCTCTGCTCCTCCCTCACTGTCCATTTTCCCCTGCTGCTTATATATTTCAACCACCAGAGACCTCCAGCCCTTTGACCTACTCAAGTTCATTCTATCATCTCCTCCTCTCTTCACTTCCTTCCAGTCCCTACACTTGAACCATTCTTTTGTCGATATCCCCCCCCCACACACCTGTGAGGCTCCTCTGTTCACCCACTGCGCTTCTTGGCAAAGCTCTAGATCTGTCCAATGTTTTCCTCCTTGGATTCTACACCAAAGTCACCAAGAAGCTCAGGAAAACATGACAGATCTGTACAATGGCACCTTGACAATAGCCAACCAGCTGGCTTTCACAGTAGCTCAGCACCCTTTTCTTGTTTCTATAATTTGCTAGCTGTCCCATCTTCACAGAAAATATTTCAAATCTTCCTTACTTTCTTCAATCTCCTATCCAGCCTTCTCTTCCTTTAGTTATAGCAAAACAACAGAAGCTGGTAGACTTTCTCAACTCCCCATCAGCCCACATTAAAACCCATTGAACCTTCATCCTTCCTTCTTCCCTCTCGTCCAACAGAAGCAGTAGCTCTGCTCTTACCCACGGTTAGTCCCACCACTTTAGCCTTACTGGCACATTCAGCCTCATCAAGGTTCTGACATCACCTACGATTCTCAATCATCAAGTGAGCACTCTGTGTGCCTGGCCCCATGCCAAGAGCTTAGCATGCATTAACTTACTCAGTCCTCCCCCCAAATGCTATGAGGCCATGATATGGTGGTCACCATTAGTGTACACGCACTTTATTTGCTCAAGTTTACATCAAATGGAAGAAAAACTCTCTATGTTCCTTATTCCACTGTCATTAAATAAAATCCTATTTAGTTCTTTTTCCATTCTGCTGTTAAAATTAAATCCAAGGGTCTACTGTTTGCTTATCGTACAAATAATACTGCCTACAGTACTAGTCTTCATAACTAACAAACAAACAAAACTCCCAACAATATGGGAGGTATCCCCTCTTCCTTTCAGCTTCAGTGAGAAAGATATTGTTCTGCAGCCTAAACTAGTTCAAAGACTCCATTTTAAGCAACATTAAATTAAGAACAACCATAAGACTATCACTCTTGTTCTGTGCATTATGAAGACCTGTATGAATATTCATTACTATCATAAACTTTTCTATTCTTAGTTAAAACAAATATACCCTTGCAAGTATTATTTGACCAAAAGGGTCTTATAAAACACTGAAGGCTTCAGAAGTCATGTCCTATAAAAGAAACCCTGAAAAAGAAACCTATAGCTTTAATTTGTCTTAATTGGCAATGCGTTGCTGTTGTGGTTTTAAAACGTGCCCACACATTCTTTGACACTTTTCTCATTAGGAGGTGGAATTGAATTTCCCTCTTTTTTGATGCAGGCTGACATCAGTGATGCACTTCTAACGAACAGAACAAGGCAAAAGTGATGCCGTATGATTTTTGAAACCAGGTCATCAGAAATTATATAGCTTCTGCCTGGCTCTCTCTGTCTCTCAAGACACTCACTCTTGAAACCCAGTCACCATGTTGAGGAGAAGCCCACACTGTGTGGAGAGGTCATGTGAAGGTGATTTGATCAACAGCCCACTACGGTCCCACCAGAGAACCAGTATTACCTCAGACCTGTTAGTGAAGGAACCATCAGATGACCCCAGCTCTTACCCTTTGAGCGCCCCCCCCCCCCCCAGCTGATGCTGGGTGGATCAGAGATAAGACTGAGCCATGTTCAACTGCAGATTCACATGCAACATAAAACTGTCTTCTTTTTTTGTTGTTGTTTAAGTTACTAAGTTTCTGGATACTTTATTTCACCATAATAGATAAATGGAACAGTTGCCTTGGGAATAATGATGAAAAAAGCATTTCCATATCCTTAAATGGCATAAAGACTTAAGAGATTTCTTGTTAAATCTGAAGAAAATCCTTGGCACTTTTTTTTTTTTCTCACTGATGCATCATGGAAAGAAAAAAGCATATGACTCTGTGGCCTAATCTTAAAAATAACTTGAGTATGCCTATTTCATTCAGTTTACTCACAGGAGAAAGAGAAGAACAGGAATTTAAAGTTGCCTAGACTTACTCCAGAGCCCACACACTTACCCACAAACCCACCTCCCTCTGCTTCTTTCAACCCATCCTTCTCCATTAGGGTCTTCCTCACAGCTTTTACACTTGTTTAAATCTGTCACATCTTGAAAAATTCTTTCCTTAGCCACACGTCTCCCTCTAACTATACTCCCCTTTCTCTCCCCTTCACAGACAAATCTATTAAAAAATATATCTCTACTCACTGGCCCTCTATTCTCACCCTCCACTCACTCCAGAAGACCTTTTATTTCAACTTTTGCTTTAGGGTCACCCAGCTCCTAGATCCAATGGACACTTCTCAAACTTTACCAGCCTTGATGTACTGCTAGTGTTTGACACTGTTGATTCTCACTCTGAAACCATTTCTTTTCTAGACTTCCATACTCCATGCCTCCCTGTCTTCCTTTTGCCTCTTCAGGCCTCTCCTTCCAAGCCTCCACTGAAGGCTCTGTGTCCTCTACCTACCAAACATGTCTCTGTCCTAGACTATTTTCTCTTTTAATCTTTCTGCCCATTTTATTCACCCCACAAGTTCAATTATCTCCTAAATATCTCTCTAAATACAAAATTTAAACTTCCATTTCTGATTCCTCTCTTGAGTACCAGATCCACATAGATAGATGCCCACTGAGCACCTCTATCTGGAGTTCATATATACCTCAAAATTCAACATAGTCAAAAACAAAGCTTATCATCTTTCTCCCAAAGCTGCCACTTTTTCCCCCATCAGTCCTTATGTCAGTGAATGAAACTACCATTCATCAATAGATTCACTAATGGGGGCACCTGGGTGGCTCAGATGGTTGGGTGATCAACTCTTGGTTTGGGTCCCACATCATGATCTTGGGATTATGGGATCTAGCCCCACACCAGGCTCTGCACTCAGTGGGGAATCTGCTTAAAGATTCTCTCCCTCTGCCCCTCCCCTACCTCTCTCTCTTTCTCTCTCTCTCTCCCTCTCAAATAAATAAATAAATCTTTTAAAAACCCAGATTCACTACCCATCAGTAGAAATGTGCATCAATAGACCAAAAAAAAAAAAAAGAAATTTGTTGATCAATCTCAACAATTACACCTCCATTCTGCACATAATAAATCACTAAAATCTATCAACTCTGCCTTCTTACTATGCCTTAAATCCATTCACTTCCTTCAAAACCCCTGTGACAATTGTTAGATACTCATCTCTCAACTGGATTGGAGGCAAGAAACACTAGAGTAGGGAAACCACTTGAGAGCCTATGCCAATATCCATTCTTCAGCCACACACCAGAAGCAACTATATAAGGAGGCAAATTCAACCACATCATTCCCCTGTTTGAAATTGTCCACAGGGACTCCCTGCTGTCCTGTAAAAGACCAGGGGTTAGCATGTATAGCCTTAATAAATTTCATGATCTGGTCCCTGTTTTCCTGTGAGCCACATCTCTTGCCTAAACCCCTTTCCTTGTACTCTGCTCAAACCACTCATCCTTGGAATGAATTGGCATAAAGCTTTATTTTTTTTATTCTTATCAGCTTGAAAGGCATTAGAAATACTGTTGTTGTTTTTTTAGTACAGTCACTTTATTGTCAATGACCATAACATTGTCATAATAAATATTCAAGTCAATGATATCAAAATGTGAGTGGTGTCCTCTAGAATCAGTGTAAAACCTACATGCCCATATGAGGTGATGTTAGAAACTTTGTGCTCATTTATGAATGTATAGAAATAAAAATACCAAGTCTCTGCCCTTTAAGAAGCTCACAGTCTGGTGCTTTTTAATAATAATGTTGATAAAGGGTCAAGCATTCACCTGCCACCAGCATTGTATGTGGTAGGGGCTCTGTTATTCCAATATTCTCTTGTCAGGACCTCTACAGAACAGGAGCTCTCACCCCTACAGTTAGGTGATTGGTCAGGCCTAGGAAGTGCCACCTACAAAGTAAAACAAAAGTGTACCCAAGGATAACACAATTAGAAGAGACACCCAACTTCCAGAATGAGAAAGGTAGTAACATCAACCTTGACCCCTCACCTAAAAACCATGCTCCTACCCCCATACTAGCCAATCCTAGGCAAAGCATCTCCTACCCTAATAGAGTCTATGCTAGTGAATTCTCAGAAGCCATGCTTCCCTGAACTTCCATGCTGGGCACCCACTTTGCCTCTCTCACAGGGTGTCTGGGGGAAGTAACAACTAACAAGCAGCCCCTCATAATGCGGATGATTTTCCATGATCTTGTATGACTAATGAGCCTGAGTAGAGAATGACATTTTAGGTCACAATCATGGCACATGTTTTTTTTTATAGAGAGTTATGTTCTGATTCTCAACTTCCTGTTTCAGTTATTCCCTTTTTTGTCATGGAAATATACACAGACGGAGTGCCACGTGCCCTGATGGGATTTATTTCTATGGGGCTTGTTGTGGAGGAAGTGAAGTTTCGTTTACACTGGGGATCCTCAGAGACTTGCGAAAAATCACTCACGGGCTCCCTTGAAACTCAGGTTCCTGGACTTAGCCCCACAACTCTGTACCAGTTGGTTTGAGGGGGACTTAAGAATCTTCATTTTTAACTAGATGATCTGGTATAAGTGGTCAAGAGATTTGGGGAACCCCTCAAGCTCTGAGAACAAAGTAAACATGCAAATCTGTGCTACCTACAAGGTGATCTGTATTCTAGGAGCTGTATGATGTGAGGGGGAGATAGTCTTGGATGAGGGTCACCTTTCTTAGGATATCTGTGAAGATATTCTTTGACCTTCCTCTCAGTTTACCTCTGCAACTTATAATCATCCCAAGCCATTGACTAAGTCCTCACCATGTGCTCAACACTGAACTCTGGGTTTGGGAGAGCAGGAGAAAAGTATGAGCTTGAGAAGGCTAGGAAGTAAAAACTTAACAGATATCCTCCTAACAGAATCTAAAGTAGGATTCAGTAAATACAAATGGAAGAGAGGAAAGGAAGAAAAAAAAAAAAAAAAGGAAGAAAACATGGAAGAAGAGCATGCGTAGCTTTATCATAATATTGGCAGGGCACCAGAGGTCAGTGACTTCAAAGCACATGGTATTTTCCTATTTCAGAACCCATTCCTGGGGCCACAGGCCCTTTGCTTTCGGATTTTCCTCTTCTCCCTTAGGTCTGTTTCTCTCCAGCCTTGGAGATATGCCTTAAATCCTACCCTCGCTTCTACCATGCCTCCCATAGACAAGGGCTCCAACTGGATCTCACTTTCCTCTGGACATCATCCCAAGGGCTAACACCCTTCCTTGGGTTCCCAGTTAGCCTTAAAGTCACTAAGCAAAATGAAGAACACTGAGAGGGCTTGATCAAGGTGGCTTTCCCATTTTCTTTAGACGTACCAAGTGCTAGGCACCACTCATTTCTATATCCCCGCCGTGCCAGCACTACATTGTGGGTGCTCAGTAGTGGTCAATGAATGAATGAGTGAATGGATGAATGAATGAAGAATTTACTGCCTTACACAGCCCATTGAATTTGTTGTGAAGGCAGGGTAATGGGAAGGTCAAGAATGCTCGTTCAGTCAGATCAAACCCCTTATTTTCCTCTAGTGACTTTGGGGACAAATTTTTTGCAGGGCTTCCCATTAAAAAGTGGAGTTATTTCTCCACCCCCATTCCCTTAAATCCGGGCTGGCCTTGTGAGCTGTTTTGACCAGTAGAATAGGGCAAGAGTGACAATGTGAGTTCTAGAGCCAAGGCTTCATGAGGTTTTATAGCTTCTACCTTTCCCCTTTTGAACAGCTTCCCTGAGATTGCCACATAAGGAAATCACTCTAGCCTGCTGGAGGACACACAGAGGAGAGCCAAGGCCCCCAATCAACAGTCCATATCGACTGCCAGACATATGAGTGGAACCATCTTGGACCTTTTAGCCTAGCTAACCTTTAGCTGAATGTGTGTGAACCCAGGAAAAACCAGCAGAAGACCCACCAACCAATACACAGAATCTTGAAAAATAATAAATTGTTGTTGTTTTAAGTTCCTAAGTCTTGGTTCAGTGCCTGGGGGGCTCAGTTGGTTAAGCGACTGCCTTCAGCTCAGGTCATGCTCCCAGGGTCCTGGGATTGAGCCCTTCATTGTGCTCCCTGCTGAGTGAGAAGCCTGATTCTCCCTCTCCCACTCCCCCTGCTTGTATCCACTCTCTCACTGTCTCCCTGTCAAATAGATAAATAAAATCTTTAAAAAATGAAAAAAATTTCTAAGTGATGGTTGGTTGTTACACAGAAATAGGTAACTGAGGTACCATGAGAAACACTTCAGACACTGACTGGAAGCCCTGAGACCCCACGCACCCATACCAGCCCTCCTGGAAACTAGACCCTTTCTCTGCTACTCCCACCTACTGTCAGTCCTTCCTAACAAATCCGGACAGGTGTCCTGGCACTATACTTCCTAGGTTCTGACATCCAAATTGGACCATTTGGGGGAAATTCTACTTGAGTTTCTGGGGACTGAGCTCTACAGTAACCTAAATAATGAATATTCCCCCAACTTATTGTATTCATGCAGCAAATGTTGCTAAGTACCTGACACACTATAAACATTTTTGAATGCTCATGATATATAAACAAACAAAACAGACCAAAACTTCTGCTCTGTATGACTTGCATTCTAGTGGAACAAGAAGGAAAAAAGTAAAACAAAAACTAAATCATAGAGTATGCTAGAATATGATAGTATTATAGAGGATTTGGGAGTGCTGGGATTTGGAGACGGGTACATGTTGCTATTTTAAATGAAGTGATCAGAGTAGCCCTCACTGAGGAAGTGAGACGTAAAGACAGAAGTCTAGTGCAAAGGCTCTGGGATGGCATCAAACCTGGAGTGTTTGTCTTTGGAGAGCAGTGAAGAACCTGGTGGGGCCAAACAGAGAGTGAATAGAGAAAGGAATGCAGGAGAGTACAACAGAGATAACTGTATTATGCTCTCCAGAGAAACAGAACCAAATGGACAGATTAGATGATAGATAGATAGAGCAATACAGAGATATAAATAGCTATTTTTATTTATAGAGAGAGAAAAAGAAAGAGGGAAAGATTTATTACAGGATTAAAGATTTATTACTCAACTCATACAATTATGGAAGCCAGGAAGTTCCATAGTCTGCCATCCACAAGTTGGAGAACCAGGAAAGCCAGTGGCAGAACCCAGTCTGGAGTCCAAAGGCCCTACAGTCTGGAGCTCCAGTGTCCAAGGGCATGAGAAGATGGACATCCCAGCCCAAGAGAAGAAAGAGAATATTTTCACCTTTCCTCTGCCTCCTTATTCTATTGGGGCTCTCAGTGGATTGATGAAGCCCACCACACTGGTGAAGGCCATCTTCTTTACTCATCCTACCAATTCAAATGCTAATCTCTTCCAGAAACACTCCCCACAGACACTCCCAGAAATAATGCTTTACCAGCTATCTGAGCTTTCCTTAGCTCAGTTGATTTGGCACATGAAATTATAATAACCCATTTTCCTCATAAACCCATGAGCATTTGTTGGAGTAGTGCTCCCTGGAAGAAGTCTAGAAAATACTTAGCTAGGAGACACCTGAGTCTCTAAACCTCTGAGTAGACAGGGTCACAGGACCATGACTTTTTTCTTTTCTTTTACTTTTCTTTCTTTCTTTTTTTTTTTTTTTTTTTTTTTAGCTCAGGTCCTCTGGCTATGGGCCCTCAGAAAGTGTCAGTGGGAGAAGCTTCTGCCAGAACTCCAGGCTTCCACCTTTCTTTGTCACTCTACTTCTATGATCAGAACTTAGGGGGAGTCCCAAGTGGGATGGAGTGGATGAGTATGAGAGAGGCATTGGTGTCCCCGGGAGAAGGGATCAGGCATACATGTTTTGTTCCTTCCCATATATACACAGAGAGTAGAAGTGAATATGCATTTACTATCTGCCTTCCCTCCTAGGCTCCAAGCTCCTAGAGCACTAAGAAGGTGCCAGGAAACTCGTCAGAAGGAAGGAGCATTCGGAGCTCTATAACGTCTTCATGTGATTTGGATCTGCACTCACACATCATTTGAGAAGGAAGCATCTATTGGAAGGGAGGCAGAGATCTGGTGCACAGGGGCTCACACACAGGGGATACCAAGCACTGGAGGAATTAAATTGCATGGTTCAAAGCTTCAACAAGGCAGTGAGGAAGGCTGATCTTTGCTGCCACCTGCAGCCCAAAGGCCTTACTGCAGGCGGCAGGCCTCAGAAGATGGACCCTGGGGACCGGATCTGGGATTGCTTGGAGTTTGTGCCTTTTAGGGACAGAGCTTGGAATTTGCTTTAAGGATACACAGACTTTGTTTTGGCAGAATCGCTAGTGAACCTTCTTAGTTACACAAATGTAGAATCCAACCGGCAATGTTGTCAAATAACTCAAATGCCAGTGCTTCTGAGATGTTCACTTCTCTGTCTACGCTCACTTTTGTTCATTTCTGTGGTGCTCATTGAAGAAGCGGTGGTACATGTTAGCAGAATGGTATCTGGGAAACCTTGGCTCCCGTTCGAGACTTCTTCCTCTCTTTTATTTCCCTCCCTAATCCAGGTTTAGACGTGCCTAGAACTGCCATATGTTGTGTAGCCTGGGGTTTGTGTCCAACGTTTTAAGCCATAGTTTGTAGGGGCTGTGATAAAACGCAGGAGTAGGATGAGATGAAAACTGGGGTCCAAAGGTAAGTGTGACTAGATGCTGAATCCTGGTTGGAATGGCACATGGGTTACAGGAAACCCTGAACACATTATTCTCTTGTCTAAAACTGCTCCAAGCTTTCTTGGAATAAAGACAGGTCCTTTATCAACGGCTGCCTAGCTGTCTGGCCCCTCTTGTACATACACAGAGCACACACACCCAGACATTCATGCATACATACAATGCACATAGGTACACATGTGGACACCAGCCCATGCAGGCACACAGGCATACCATACATACGTGTGCACACGTACGTGCTCGCAGGCACACACATACACGTGGACACTAACATACACACACACACACACACACGCAGCCACACTCAGGACTTCCTGCAGCCATGTGGCTGCCTCTTCTACCTGAAATGTCTTGACCTGCTCCCAGAGCTCCCCATGTCCCTCACTTGGCTGGCCCCCATGCACGCCTCACTGCCTCTAAACCCCCTTGAGTTGGGACCTGACCCCCTTGGATGGGACCACTTGCCCTCCCCACCAGCCCGGCTCCCTGATGCTGCCTGAATAAGAGGTTATGACACTGTCTTCCAATCACTTGTTTACTGATCTCTGGCTCCCAACTACCGGTTGTACATAGTGAATGAGACCTAAAGAGTGCCTCTCCCAGAAATTTACACAGTCACAGTTCTGATTGGCTGGTTTCGGAATGAAACCTTTGATGGGCTCTCCAGGGAGGAGGAGGAATTTAAAAAACAAGTCTTGGGAGGTGGAGGAAGAACATTCCTGGCAGCTCTGAGCTGTATATGTTAGAAGTTACTTTCATTTCCCACTCTTAAATCCCAGCATCAGAACTTCCCATCATTACTTGGAACAGAAGCCTGCAGAATTTCAGTCCAAGCCTCCCTGAGTGCTGTTTGAAGTGTCTTCCAGTCATTCTGCAGACAGCAGTCAATATGCGTCAGCTATTATTCCTGACGCCCAGTATCCCCACACTACACTATCTGTACCTTTAAAGGGTAGGTACTGTGTCTCCTAAATCTCCCATGTCCTCTTCATCTCACAAGCACTAACATAGGACTGGCACATATTAAATGTTCAAAAAGAATTTTTTTTTTTTCTCTTGTGAACCGTGCTCATGACCACCCAGACAGACCCAGTCTTCCTCCCAGCCACAAGCCCTGCACCAAGTTGGATCAAGTTGAGTTGCCATGAGTGATGGAGATGAGGAGGCAAGAGGAGGCAACAGGGCTAAGTAAACCTTGGAACCAAAGCACCAAAGCCGATCCCAGGGCATTACCAAACAGAGGGCAGGTGGGATGACAGGGGGAGTGAAGAGGAAACTGGGTCAGGTCCTTGCAGCAGCTGGGTTGGTCCAATGTTGACCTCAGAGGCCCAGGCTTAAAATCCAGGTCCTGCTTGAAATACTTGGATGACTCCTCTAGGTCTCCTGGATAAAGGTAACCTCCCTCGCAGGGCATTCCTAGTCAGGCCCCACCTAACTTCCCATCTCCATTTTCAACAACTCCTCAACCACAAGCCCTGAGTCCCAGCACGTGATGCCTCCTCACATCCCCAACGTGCTAGGAGCTCTTCTCCATCATGCCCTCCCAAGTCATTCCCTCTGCCTAGAAATGTCCAGGCCCACACTCTCTGCCTGGGAGACTACTCTTTCCTTGAGGCCCAGACTAAGTGCCATTTGGCTTTTGAAGCTCTGTCCAGCCCTCTCTGCCAGCTCCGCCTCTGTCCCACAAAGGGGACCATCCACCTTGTTACCATGGCTCTCCTTACACTGCGTAATCCTGAATGATCGGCCAATTAGTGATCATCCCCTAATCCATTTGAGACTCTACCTCTTCAGCACCTTTTGTGTTCCAGCAGCTACTCTGGGTACTGGTGACCTGAAACTGAACAGAACATGCCCTCCAAAAGCACAGAGTCGCTTCAACACATAAACACACAGGTATGACCTGAAAGCCAGGTGACAAAGGAATCAGGGCATATGCAGGCCATGGGGAGGCAGGATAAGTACCTACACTTACTAAAGGAGTCAGGCCAGCATGTGTCTCCTCTGCTAAAACCCTTCCCGTAGCTTCTCTTCACACATAAAGATAAACGGAAGCCCTCACTTTGCCTTTAAGGCCCCCGTGGCCCTGCCCCTGCTGGTCTTGCTCACCTCCTAACCCCCTCCCTTATTCTCCAGGCTCCAATACCCCTGCCTCCCACTGCTGTTTGGACACACCAAGCCCCTTCAGTGTCAGAGCCTGCAGGCTTGCTATTCCTCTGCCTCGTCACTCCCAGGCCCACTCACTCCTGTCCTTCAGCCTCAGCTCAGACGTCAGCTCCCCAAAAAGAGTCACCTCCCCTGACCACCTTCTCCCAAGTCATTCCATACCTACCCCGCCCACCCCTCTCTCATGTAAACTGCTCTTGTTTGTTTTCTTCTTTGATTGGTTGCCTGTTTAGTGTTTCTCCCGCTCCACGATCACCTCCACGGAAGCTTGTTCTTATTTGCTAGCCTGTCCCCAACTCCCAGAATAAGAGTGGAATAAAAATGTGTGGAATGATATTGCGGTCAGATGGGCCAGGATGACCTTGAGTTCCATCATGTACAGCTCATGCAACCTTCCCCAAGTTATTTCACCCCTTCTAGTTCAGTGTCCTCATCTGTCAAATGGGTACAAATGCTTCCCTTGCAGGCTGGTTCTGAGGGTGAAGACAATCTGTCCTTGAACGGCCTGGTCCCTGGTGCATGTTGAATGGACGCAGAGTAGTCCCACAAAGGAGGAAGAGGGCTGGCATTCCACTGCTCTGAGCACCGACCTCATGGGCTCTCTGCCCTAGCCTGCTCCTGACCCCAGATTGTCTGTGAAATGGAGAGGGATCCAGGCTCCCAGGACGAATGTCAGTCCTATTCACAAACTCTCAGCCAAGTTCCAGCCCTGTATCACTGGCTGGGACAAGTCACCTGACCTGAGCCCATCAGTTTCACCACAGCCTTAAACTCAACACACCCAGGATAAACTCGCCATCTCTCCCTCACTGCTCCTCACACATCCACTAGCAGACAACCAGTGGCATGGGTCAGTCGGCTGAATGACATATTCACTGTGAAATATCTGATTGGCAAATCACAAGATTTGAACTAAAACTACAATTGTGAGCAGCCCGAGATGTTGTCCATGCATGATGGGTGGGGGAAAGCTGGGTTCTTCCTGCAGCTTCTGGCTATTTCTAGAAGCTCTGGAGCAGATGGGCTACAAGAGAAGCAGTGGGCAGCCTTCCAAGTACACACCGAGTGACCCATGCACCTTTCATTAAACACTGTTCACAGGAGCCTACTAAGGCCTCCTACTAATTTCCTACTGCTGTCGTAACAAATTACCACAAATTTGGTGGCTTAAAGCAACACACATTTATTATTTTACAGTTCTGGAGGTCCGATGTCTGAAATGGGTTTCACTGGACTAAAATTCAATTGTTTCTCCTAGAAGCTCTAGGGAAGCATCTTTTCCCTTGCCTTTTCCAGCTTCTGGAAACCACCAGCATTCACTGACTGGTAGCCTCCATTCACTACATTTGAAATTAGCAGCATAGCATTTTCTAGTCTCTGGCTCTCATCCTCCTGTCTCACTCTCATGAGGTCCCTTGTGGTTACACTGGGCCCACTAGGATAATCCAGGATGGTCTCCCCATCTCAAGACCCTTACCTTAATCACGTTTGCCAAGTCCTTTTGCCTTGTGAGGTAAAGCATTCACAGATTCTGAGGGTTAGGATGTGGACGTCTTTGGGGGTGTTATTCTACCTACCACACAGATCCTGAGCAGGAGGAGGAGGTTGCTTTGGGGGATCAGCCTGGAACTCAGCCTCCTGCCTCCCTACCGACTCTGTTCAAAGTAGAACTCAGTGCGGGCCAATGGCTCACTCTCCTTGACAAGTTGTACTGGCTGCTGGGGCTCAGCTGGGCCACAGAGAAACCAGCCAGGCCAGGCAGCGGCCTCAAGCCTGAAGGCTGAACCCAAGCTTCTCTGGAAGAAGGTGAAGCGTGTGGCCTCTTCACCACCCTTGTACAGGTCCTCGATGTTCACATCCTGTGGGGGCAAGGGGGCTGCTGCAGGATGAAGCCACTGGTTGAGCTATCAGCCCTAGAAGCCCGCTGGGGGGTCAATGAGGGACTTTAAAGGGAGGATCTGTACCCAGGGCAGTGCCTCCAGTAGGTTCTGGAGGGCAGGGGTCTTGGCATTAGGTGCAGAGGGAAGGGGAGGCAGGTGTGGATCTGGCTAGGAGTCCACAAATGGGTGCCAAGAGGCCAGAGCACCCTGGAAGCCCGGCCATGTCCACAGGGCCCCCCAGAACACAGCGTGGTTTCTCACCTCCAGCTGCAGGGTAGGCCCCTCTCCTGTCTCCACACAGGCTAGGCAGCGACGGCCTCCCTGGATCCCCAGGAAGATGGGGACTTTGGTGCGGTCCAGGCCTCTGTTGGGAAGTATGCAGATCTTCTCTGGGAGGAAAGAGAGAGAAGAGAGCCAGGAGATAAAGGACCAAGATGGCAAGCTCTCAGTGAGCTAAGCCCGGGCAGATAAGAGCTACGCCAGGGATACCTGGCCTGGCCCCTGCATAGAGGCTGCTGGGCAGACTGGGACCCTTGCAGCGGTCATGACACCCTCAGAAGGAGAGGTCCTCAGCTGCTCCCTGCCTCTTCTTACTGTCCCCAGAGGCAGGAGGGAAGGGGAGAGCTGACAGCAGGTGGAGCATGGGTGTGTCTGAGGGGAGGGGGACCCCACAAGCTCACCTGCACAGCAATTGTCCGCACTGGGATCTCCCACCAGGAGCTGGTCGCCTCTTAAGTATAAAGCCTTCTGATCCGCATCCTTAATTCTGTAACAAGACAGTGGCGCTGATGGCCTGCTCCCTTCAGGCACCGCCAAGCCCCAAAGTCTTCCCCACCTCCATGCTCTGGCATACCACACAGAGCACTCAGGTGTTCATCTCCTACAAGTGAGAAGTAGGTGCATGACCCCACCCAAGAGCGAGTGAAACCAGGTCAGCCTTAAGGCAAGGGAAGGTCTTCTGGAACTTGTGATTCTCAGAGGCTCCATTTACCAGCGCTGGCTTTGGTCAGGGCCCCCGGGGCAGTGAGGAAATCTAGTACCTTCTCACTGATGGGCAGACAGAGTTTTCCTGATTATGCTACTCCCTTTACGTGCCCTTCCTGAGAAATCTCCTAGTGAGGCTCAGACGTCTCTAGGATATAGTGAGCCTTATCTCAGTTTTTCTGGGCCTCACCCAGTTTCACAAAATGTTTCATTTTCTTCAGCAAAGAGGATTACTTGAATGTATAATAAAGTGTGGTTTGTGGGGCACCTGGGCGCCTCCGTTGGCAAAGCGTCCAATGCATGATTTCGGCTCTGGTCTTGATCTCAGAGTCATGAGATCAAGCCCCACATCAGGCTCTGTGCTTAGCACGGAGTCTGCCTGAGCTCCTCTCTCCCTCTCCTTTTGCCCCTTCCTTTTGCGCTTACTTGCTCTAAAATAAATAAATAAATAAGTAAAACATAAATAAATGAATAAAATCTTGAAAAAAATAAAGTGTGGTATGCTTTTCAAATATTTTAAAGGCTTTTCTATAGAACAAAATCCACAAATCAGGAAAAAAAGTATATCCTATGTGACAGCAGGGGTGCCAACGTGCCCCCGCCCCATTCCATGTGAGGTGTGTTCTGGGGCGGCCCTGCATTATCGGGGCCAAGTTTAGGAGGTTGGTGAAGAGCCGGAGCAGGGCGTGATTACAGTCATTTGGGGTTGGCGGTGGTTCCAACGATCAGCCTGGGAGGGTAAATACGTGCTGGGAGCAGGGAGGAACCATGGAGAGTGTGTGCAACATCAAAGTCACGCAGGTTATTAGCTCAGTGGCTTGGCTGGTTTCAAAATGTCTGTCAGCTGCTCTCAGGACCTGGGGAGCCCTCCTGATCTCCCAAGGGCAGAAACTTGGGGCCAATGCCATCGCCTCCAGGAGATTTTTCTCTCTCAATAACAGCTAATTATACTACCCTGAGCTAAGGACTGTATGTATGTAAACCCTAGGTTCACTGGTATAATAAAAAGAAAGATCTGGAAAGACCTTGGGCTTGCTAGCCAGCCTTCCCTCTCCAACCTGGACAACCAGGGCTTGGAGGAAATTCATCTGCGGGCAACATTCTCTTTGGAGACCAGAACCCAAGTGAGATACCCCAAAAGGCTGACGTCTGTCTTGTTATGCGGGTGCTCCGTGCACACATGTTTTGTCCTCTCAGGCACGTTGTAATTTCTAGAGGCCCCGACCGGTCCTCTGGTGTCTAGGACAGGGCAGGCCCATGGAGGAGCTGAGGAAATGCGGCCTAGAAGTCAGTCCTGTTTTATTCGCCTTATGTCTCATCTCGTTCCTCAAAGGGCTGGAGGCAGTTTATAGTGAAAAATCACAGGCAATAAAGTGTAACCTGTAAGGAAAGTCTCAAATGTCAAATGAGGTAAAAGGGAGTTGGGAGTGCAGATAGGGAGGAAAGGCCACAGAGGCCAACCTATAAAGATGCCATCACTGAGATTCAAAATTGTCTCTGAGCCCTTAGGGAAAGGACAGAGCAGCACAGAGGGTGAGTCCTGGCTCTGTGTGACATGCGGTAATTTATTTAACCCCTTTGAGCTTCAGTTTCCAAATATGAATGGACTCAGTCATGCCCTCCTTGTAGGTTACTCAGGAGGGAGGAAAGGTAGCAGAAAGGCTGGCATCCATGGTCAGGGAAGAGAGCTGTTGTTACGATGGTGATGATTAAGCTTAATTATGGGACACTTGAGATTTCTCGATGAGAAGGAGCTGCCTCTCTCCGCTCAGCCTTCTTTCTGTCTTCCCACATCATCCCCAGACCCCTGGTTCAGAAAGTGAGAACTCCAGGAAGACTTACATGTAGTATCTTGCCATGGGGAGGGAGCACATTCCTGTGGTTGTGGGCGACTTGTCCTTGCTGAGGGGGAAGGAGAGAGGGCTATCAGAGAAGGGTGGGGAGAGCTGGGGGGCAGACCTCCTGGGGAACCCCCAAACCACCAAATCACAGGGTAGAAAAATCTCTCTAGACTGCTTATGTATAACTGGCTTGCCAGAATCTTCCATGGTCTCCCCAGCCCAGCAAGCTCCAGGCAGTTCTGCTTCACTCTCCTTTGGGGCCATCATAGTGCTAGCTTGGGAAAACTAGAGAACAGGTTCTCCAAAGAGTTTAGACAGGAGTACTTCCAGGGGCTGAGACTGAGGTTGGCTGTGCGCCAGCCTCCCAGTATGAGGATGAGCTGAGCTCAAACCCTGTCCCACTGCTCAGCCAGGCCCTAGAGTCACATGAAGGTTCTGATTCACCAAGGCTTGAAGTGACTCCACGACCAGCTAGGCTGGGGAACTAGTACACCATCTCGGTTTTTCTCACTCTCCAGGAAACATATAAATCACGATACTTACATGTAGTATCTTGTCATGGGGTTTTTCTCACTCTCCAGGAAACATATAAATCACCTGCCAGTTCTGGTTCCCAAGGTCTGGGCTGGAACCTGAGACTGCATTTCAAACATGCAGCCAAGTGATATGAACACTGCTGGTCCCTGGCCACACTTTGAGCAGCAAAGTACTAGATAGATGATCCTCAGCCCAGCCAGGTCACCAGCTGTGTGGCCTCAGGGCAAGCACACTTTGTCGTGCTCTCTCTCAGCCAAACTACTGGTGCTCCTTTGGTTATAGCTGCAAAAATAATGGGCAGGCTAGCAACTATGCCAAGTTCTGGCATGGACAGATACAGTGGAGGGCTCTTAGTGGGGAGGATGATTCTTACTCCTGGTCAGTGTGAACGTAGGGGTGGGCAGGAATTTAGGGCAGGTCCAGTCCAGCTAAATCTCCAGGGGCCCCAGAAGCCTCCTGTCCTGGCCCAACCTCAAATCCCAGTATTTCTCCCAAAGACTGTCATATCAGGCATCCCCTTCCTGGGTTCTGGCTAGACTGCGATGAAGTGAATTGGAGTGAGCAGCCAGCTTCTAGTCCATCAGAGAGCCTGAGGTCCCGGGGCTGAGAATCTGTCATGGTCCCTCCCAATGCACCACACCCTCCTTCCCCTAAGCTTTCCCTTCCCTAGTGCCCCCAAGTGAACTTTCCCTGGACTCTGGCCTATTGTCCTCCCTGGATACCATCTCTGGCTGTCTCAGACTTCATCAGTCCACCTGTCCTGAGTCAAAAACCACCACCCAAGCAGCACTGGGCTTTCTCCATCACACCCCCACCTTGTTCTTCTACACATTTTCTATGTGGACAGTGGTCTCTCCAAGGCCAATATTAAATTCTCTGGAACTAAATCTAAAGACTGTTTTGATTCTTCTGGTATTTGGCTTCTGCCTCCTCAGAGATCTTGACATTGACTGACTCCCTTCACACTTCCATTTTCCCCTTCTCAGGTCCCTGTAGATTCTCCCTTCCATTTGGCACTGTCCCTAAGGCTGGAAGTCACAAGTGTAAGTTCTAAGCACTTCTCAGTCATACCCCCATGGAGTTGCCATTTATCCACTGCCACAGCTGCAGTGATCACCTTGGTCTAAAGCCTCCCAAGCCCCGACTGAACATGCTTCTTTATCTCCAACAGTCCATAGGACACCTCCCTTTGGACTCTTGCCATCCCACCCAACCAAATAGATCAGAAGTCAAATCAATCTTCTCCTCCTCCCAGCCTATTCATCCGCCCCTTCTCCTTACTCTATGTCTGATTAACCAGCAAGTTCGATAAATTAGTCTTTAAAATATAATTTTGTCTTCTTTTTTTAAGATTTATTTATTTTTGAGAGAGAGAGAGCGAGCACGAGCATGAGTGAGAGGGGCAGAGGAAGAGAAACAGAGAATCACAAGCAGACTCATGCTGAGCATGGAGCCTGAGGCAGGGTTCAATCCCACCACCATGAAATCATGACCTGAGCTGAAATCAAGAATTGCATGTTTAACCAACTGCACCACCCACATGCCCCTGAAATGTAACTTTGTCTTCTTAATAGCCATTGTACCTGTGCCTGTATTCCTGGCTTTTCTACCTTCAATCCAGCCTGACCTCTGGGAGGCACTGGACCTGTGTTCTAGGTATTGGTTTCACAACATCCCCACCCAGCTCCATAGTCTACAGTGACTGCCCATTTCATCATCATCTGGCCCTGACACACTTGTATGAGTATATCTCGTGGACACCAAACCACCCCTCCAGGCACATGCATTCTTTCTTATCTTCCCAGTGGGCATGCTTAGAGTTGTCTTTGATTTCCCTCCCTCAAAAGCCATCCCCTGTCCTTGCCAACAATTCAGGTCTTTTGGCATTAGAGCCACTGGATATGGTATCATTTATCAACAGGTTGAGTCTCTAGCTCTGCCAAATTAATTATCAGGTCAGAGTAAGCTCAGACATACAAGGTCATGTCACCTCAACTTCAATTCTCAAAATCAGCATCTATAAGATCATGGAATTAAAATCTGTGGTTACTAAGATTCTTTCCAGATCAAACGATCTATGATTCCATAACTCAGAGTTTAATGTATCTTTCCTGTATCCTTGCAACTCCTACTCTGAACTCCTATTAAATTTCTCTGTATGGTGTATTGTTCTATATATAAGCATTTGTTTCCCTTATAAAAGTTAACAATATCTTGATCCATGAAGTGTGGCGTGGAGCTCCAACCAACCTGACACAAATATATGCCTAAAAGTGGGCCATAGAAATGCACACAGAAGAATTCAAATGCAAGATTGGGTTCTAGACCTAGCTCTGCTACCAACTGGCCCTGCTGCCTTTGAAAGTCTCTTTAGTCCCTGGGCCTCCAAATAGTCATCACTAGGATGAGAGGCTGGGTAAGATCAGTATTTTTCAAAACTAAGTTTCACAATGAAAATTTACATAGAAACCTAATGAAAGGAAAATGGATAAAAGGGACTTGTTTTTGCTGAATCAAAGAATGAGGGTGACACCAGACCCATGCTAACACTGTCGTTGACCCTAAAGCTGGCACCAGGGTATACATAATGAATGCCAAGCCTCATCACACACTATTGAATACCATTGGCCTGGCTGATTTCTTCTGAAATTACTTTCTAAAATCTATGGCTCTAAATGTTCAAAAGTCTTGACTTGGCTTAATCTATGCCTTCTCTCGCATTCTTTCTATGTGCTCCCAGACTTATTTAGCATCCCACAGCGTTCTGTGGAGGGGATACCTTGTTATCTAGAAAGCTTGCCAGGAGGAGTTAAGAGAGGGGGTGAACCAGAGATATTGATAGAAAGGAGAAGGAAAATGAGAAGGAGAGATTGAATACTGCCTATCAACCACTGACCTGAAATCCTGGGTCCCTGGGACGTCCGAGTGATTTCTCCAGGGCATCTGCCCTGAGTTTATACTGTCTGGTCAGGGTGGGTCAGGCCTGCAGCAATCGTTATAATTAGCTTCAGGATGGGAAAGAAGAGCCTAGGGATTTCACAATGTCTTTAGCACAGTATGGATAATAAGGAGGTGGGAGCATAATGAGTGTTTGTTGAAGGGGGAGAGAGTCACCCATAAAGCCCTGGCAAAAGCCAGTCACTGGGCCCCTGCTCATAGCTACTGTCATTGACACTGTTATTGGTGGCTTCAATAGCCAGATAAACAGGCTTGGGGTCAGATGGCTTCATATCACCTTCCCGTTGGTGCTCCCATGAGGCTACATCCTAGGCTTAGAAAGGTAGAAGTGGCAAGAGGGGGATGTGTATAAGGGGCCCAAGGACAGAGCAACTTCTGGTGTTTTAAGCCAGGCTGTGGCCAGTGAGACAACAAAAGAGAGGGGACTGATGGCACTGGGAATATGGCCTTGTTTGGAAAAAGGGTAGAGAATTCTCTGCTTTTCAACAAGTCCTATTAGCTGTTACCAGGTTGATGAGATAGAACATTTAAGGAAACCCACCTACAGAAGACATTGACCTTAGATCCATCCTGGGACTAAGCAGCCATCGTCTGCCCTGGAGGAGTAAGACACATGATATACAGTGTGAGCAGGGCAGGAGTAAAGAGAATGCTCAAGCCCCTAATCAACATCTCTTACCTCAGTGCATCCATCCACTCACCTGTCTGTCCAACCATCCGTCCATCTGTCCATCCATCTACTCATAAGGGGTGGAGAAGCTTGACACTGTGCCCTCTAGAGACTCTCTGCCTTACTGTACTTTTTACTCTTAGTTCCACAAAGGGCCTGGTAAGAAAGTAGGAGAGGTTGATGACATTACAGAGGCTGCAAGAGTGAAAGTTAAGAAAAGATAGGCAGGGAAGGGGACCCAATTTCTGTTTCCTAAGGCCAACAATCATTCTTCACCCCCTCCCAATCTCTTATCTCTCTATGGAAAGGACCAACGCATGGGGTATTTTGTCAGACAGTCAATGAGCATTTACTGAGCATTTTCACTGCTGGGTGACAAAGATGTGCATTGCATGATCCCTGTTGTTAGGAAGCTTTACAGTCCAGCTGGGGAGCTAAGTCATAAATACTTAAGAAGATAATTAAGAAGACCAGACTCCCTAATCTGCAGGACAATGGCACATTGGAAACAATAAAGGTAGAGAATCTCCTTGGGTAAAAAAAATTCCTAGAATTGAAAGGGCCTTAGACATGGCATATAGGCTCCCTCCAAAGGGAGCAATCTGTGCTATGGCACCCCTGAGACATAGTTAATCAAGCTCTCCTTCAATACCTCCACAGTTTCTTGAAGAAACCCTAACAGTGCATATGGTCCTTGAGATTAAAATTTTGGGGTCACACATAACTTCTACTCTTCAGTCCTGCTTGTGCCTCCTGGAATTACACAGAACAAGTATATTTTTCTACTAGGAAGAGCTTTGAGTGTTTGAATGGGGATATCTGTGTATTGCTTCTCCAGGATAAAGACTTGCAGCTTCCTAGCATCTGTCCTAATGACTTGGTCATGGGACATTCTCTACTATTCAGGACACACTCTGAGTCCTCAATGCCTATTCTTGGCACAAATGCGGTGTGATGTGGACACTACACCTCTGTAAATACAGGTTAATCTGGGGGCTTATATTGAAATTGAAGAAATCTAAAACCACCATATATTTGTCATGTGGTTCCCAAGCTCATACATTCCTAAAGGTAGCATATTACATTCCTTCTTTTTTTACTGACTCATGTCAGGTCATCCCTGCTAACACCATTTGTAACTCTATCATCCTACAAATGATGAATCAATCACTGTAGGCAGGAGAAAGCTTCCAGACAGAGGTGATATTTCAGCTTCTCCTTGAAGGGTGGGCCCATTTAGATGGGTAGAGAAGAGAGAAAGAATAGTCCAGGGTGGAGGAATAGTTTCCACATTCTGTATTCACCAGTTTCCATGTATTTGTCAAATGTTATTTGAAGTGCTTGGAAAAAATCAATACAGCCTTGACATTAAGATCATTTCAGGGGTCATACACCGCAAACCAATTATTACAATGAGGGGAAGTTGGCATAGCAATGTATCACAGTCAGAGCAGATGACCAGAGATCTCAATTCAGCAAAGGCTTCTTGGAGGAGGTGATGATGAGACCATGGCTAGGCCCATGGACAAAGAGAATGTGAACTGGGTCTATAGAAACAAGCCTGGTGCCTGGAGCCTGTGTTGTCAGCACTCCTGGGGAGCCTGTGGCAGGACCTATGCTGTCTGCTACCCAAGGGCTTTAGCTGCATTTGGACCTCAGCAGCTCCACAGAGACAGACCCTTCTGGTCCAGCCACCTCCTTGCTGTGCCTCAGCAGAATCTGAACCTGCCAGGCTGGTCTGACTGGTGAGTTGCAGGAAGGATACCTGGGGCTCAGATTTAGGCCTCCCCTCTGGTTTTTGTTCTGATCACCTAGAGTTTAGGCAGGGATGTTGGAGTCACAGTCCCAGATACATTGGACCAGAGGTGAAAGGGTAGTCAAGAGGAGCTAAACCTTGCAGGCACAGAGAATAGTCAAAAACTTTATTATGATCAGCTGTTAAACAGAATGGTAGAATAAAAGAGTTGATGTTGATTTTGAGAAGGAAAATGAAAATATCAGAGAAAATTGCAATCATAATAAGTGCATTTATTTCTTTTTCCCTATGTATTAGTTATCTATTGATGTGTAACAGGTGATCCCAAAACTTAGTTGGGGCACCGTTGGTTAAGTGTCTGACTCATGGTTTCAGCTCAGGTCATGATCTCTCAGGGTCATAAAATCAAGCCCTGCATGGGGCTCCACACTCATCAGGGAGTCTGCTTGAGATTCTCCCTCTCTCTCTCCTCATCCCCACCACATGCGCTCGCTCTCTCTCTCTCTCTCTCTCTCTTTCTTTCCCTGTCTCTCTCTAAAAAGATAAATACATAAATCTTCTTTAAAAAAAAAAAAAAACCTTAGCAACTGAAGGCAGAAAACATTTATTTCCTCGGTTTCTGAGGGTTGGGAATCTAGACCAGTTTAGCTAGGTGTTTCTGCTTCAGAGTCTCTCCTGAGGTGGGAATTGAGCTGTCAGTCAGAGGTGCATCATCTGAAGGCCCGACTGGGGCTGGGGAACTGCTTCCAAACATGCTCATGTGGCAGCAGGCAGGAGGCTTCCTTTTTCAACACATGGGTCTCTCTATAGGACTGCTTATGAGATGGAAGCTGGCTTCCCCCAGAGCAAGTAAACAAAGAAGCAGAGAGAGAAAACAAGATAGAAGACAGACTCTTTCATAGTCTAATCTCAAAGTGATGTAATATTACTTCTGCTTCTGCTACGTTCCGTTGGTCACAGACACAACTCAGGTGCAGTGTGGGAGGGAACACACACATGATGAGAGATGGGGTCAGCAGCAGCTGTGTTGATGTCCTAGGACTGCCATAACCAATTGCCACCAAGTTGGTGGTTTAAAATGATGCAAACTTGTTCTCTCACAGTTCAGGAGACTAGAAGGCCGTCCTCCCTCTGAAGCCTTTGGGGAAGAATTCTTCCTTGCCCCTTCCTAGCAAGAAGTTGCCTCAGTAATGGCATTTCTCACCTTGTTGCACATAAATGCAATCTCTGCCTCCAGGTCTGGGTCTCCTGTGTTTCTCTCTTTGTCCTCTCCTCTTCTTGCAGGTGTAGTCCTGTTGGATTTAAAACCCACCCAAGTACAGCATGGCCTCTTACCTAATTGCATCTGCAAAGAGGGCCACGGTCTCAAATTTCCAGAGGGACATGGATTCCAACCAGCATATGACTCTTTGGAGGCTAAAACCCACACCTTGAAATCTCAGGGGGCTGTGACAACTCTAGGTCCAGGATTGCTCATTCTATAAACACTCTCTCCAGGAGATTCTAGCCATGCTAACTCATCATATTTTCTTTCTTCATGGCTTTGCTGAGGCCTGTGAGCTGCTTCTCATCACTGCTGAGCAGAGCAGCAGAGCTCCATTCAATTTGAACTTCACTCAGGGAAGTGGATGCTGAAGATGATCAGAAATAGTGTTTGCTCTCTTTTTCTCAAGATTAACTTAGTACACAAGAAGTCCATCTTCACTGTAGAATGATTCGAATATTGGAAATAAATAAAAGAACAAAAGAAAAATCACCTGTAATTGCTAAATTGACATTCCAAAAGTTGAAGTAAATTCTTCTAGACTTTTTCTGTGCAGAAATATATAGATAGGCATTTTTTAATAAAAATGAGGTTACAAGATATGCTACTTTGTAATTTTGCTCTTCTCAGTATATCACAAGCATCTTTCCATGTGAAGAGATACCAGCATCTTAGATTTTAGTGGTACCTCAGGTTTCAAATGTATGACATGTCTGGTTGTTTTTTGACCTTCTGAGCTGGAGTAAGTTCCTTGGACACCACCACCAACTTCTGCCATGGCTAGAGCATGAGTGTTGAGACAGAAAAGGTAGAATATGATGGCAGCTAAGTTACAGGCAAGAGGAAGGGGGCTGGGCCTTGGGTCCCAAACTCTATGACCTCCCCCTCCTGCATAGTGGTAGATGACAGAACCTCATGTGGGCATTTGGTGGCCCTAATAGGTTTAACTCAGGATGGGCTGGCTGGTGGGGCTCAGGGGTACTGGGTAAGTTATCATGAAGCATGAAGGATTTCCACTACTTCCCCTATCCTAACTCCTTGGGAACCTTTTTATGTGGCTTCCAGTTTATCTTGAGTGGTTTTTGCAAGGTTCTACATGAGTAGCATCACTCAGCAGGGAAGAAACTGTGAACTAAGCCCCCAAATCTCAAAGGATTTATCCAAACTGGGAATCAAAAGGGGGAGTGGCTGAGTGCCCAGCCAGAGGTGGGGCCCTGAGAGCAGATGGGGGGATGGTTGCCACCAGTGTCTTCTTCCACTTCTGCCCCTGCCTAAGCCAGTTCTGACCAGGTAGGTTCTGGGGGGTACATTGCCCTAATCACACTGTTGGAAGTAGAAGTCTGTGATGGGGTTTCCCCAGCTGGCATCCTCTGAAAGCTGGGTGAGTGTGAGAGGCTGGTCTGCTTCAGGCAACGTGCAGAGGAACCAGCCTGGGTAGGCAGCTGACTCGAACCTGGAGGTGAGTCCTGTGTCCCGCCGGTAGAAGGTGAAGCTCTTGGATTCGTTGGCACCAAGGTAGAGTTCCATGATGTTTACTGGCTGTGAGCAGAGGGGTATGACAGGTGAGGGAAGGAGCAGAGGAGGCAAGAGTGCTGGGCCACAGGCATGAATAGGTAGGGCTATAATCCAGAGAACCCTGGGAGGGAGAGGAGCTCTGGCCCCAGGCTGCTGGTTTAGTGAAGTCAGATAGCAAGGATGCCCCAACAGGACTCACCTCTAGTTTCAGAGTTGGTTCCTGCCCTGTCCCACACGACAGGCACTGGCTCCCTCCCTGGACTCCCAGGATGACTGGAGACAGCTTGGCATCCAGAGACCGGTTGGGAACAACACTGATCTCCTCGCCTAGAGAAAGGAAGCCAGATTCAGAGGCCTTGACTGTCCTTCCCTCCTTTTTTCTACATCATGGACCTTGGAGCACAAGAAACTGCATGAGACATCCTGTCCCCAGACTGGGCAGAAGGAAAGCCTGTTAACAGCTGCCATCTAGGGAACGTGGTATCTTGCCAGTTGGCCCAATGACAGCAAGGCATGTAAGCACATTATACCATCTCCCATCTGTATGCCCACCCCCTTGTCCAGGCTCAACCTTTCACATTTTCTCCAAGCCCCAGGGGATATCTGGCCACCTCCTTTAATGTCTCTTGACCCTCTGGCCTTATTTAGAAACTTGATAAGCCTCTCATCAGAGTTATTTGGACATGTTTGTACCACCTGTGATATTCCTGAGAACGGAAGAGGGTCTCATTCCCTTCTATACCATCTCCCACCATGTATACGAACACATACACCCACACACTCACACATAGATATATTCAAGCTTATATACATGTACAAACGCACACACAGAAACACACGTGGTGACCCCAGAGCCCAGTAAAAGTGTCCCAAGTGGGCATGTATATGCTATTTTAGAGAGACACCTGTCACGGTGTCTGAGGCAGAAAGAGTAAGATGGTGCCACCGCTATCCGGGTCCCATCACTCTGAGGGACCAGGAATTCCCAGGGACCCAGGACAAAGGGGTAGAAAGTCACTCCCACATGGGAATAAAGGCCTGGAGCTTTTAGCACTGGCTCCCAGGAAAAGGAATGTTTGGCCTAAGTCCACCTATGAGAGAAGAACAAAGCATTCATTCTGGAAAAGATTCCCACCTTTGCATGAGGCTTGAGGTAGCCTGCGGTTCAGTGCCCTCACTTTGCTGGAAGGTGTAGTGTTTTTTGTCTGTGTTCAGAGCCTGCTTTTATGATGCCCCATCTACCGTGTCAGGCCTGGGGTCTGTCGGCCAGTTTACATCACTATTCTAAGTCCCCTCCAGGCCCCCTCCCCTCAGAGTCTATAAGGACCTAGGGAAGTTGGGTCATGTTTTGCCACGAACCTTTGATGACCTTCCCTGCATGCAGCCCTCCAGCTAGAAGCTGGTTGTCATGCAGATAAAGCACCTTCAAGGCCGCATCCTTCATCCTGAAACATCAAGACAGGATGACAGTTAGGGGAGAGGTGGGTGCTCGGGCTTGCTGGGCTCTACAGAGTCCCCCAGACATGGGACTCTCTCATTCTCCTCCTGCTGTACCAGAAGTAACCACCCAACCTTCTCTGCCAGCTCTGCTGGGCTCCTGCCCTACCAATGGGATAACAACACAGCCCCCCACCTGAGTCTCAGATATGCTCCTTCACCCTTATTGTTGGAAAAGAAACTGGACTGTGAGTCAGAGTGCTGGGTTCTTGTCCGGCTGTGCCACCATTGCTACTGAGTCACAACAGACAAGTTGCTTGCTCTCTCTGGGCTTGAGTCTCCCAGTGGCTAAATTAAGACAAGGGTTAGATCATGCCCATGCATTTTCCAGATGAAAATCTGATTCTTCAATCATTACTGAAGACATCAAGGCACATTTACTTCCACCTAGTAAGTGACAAATATCTTTAAATTTAAAATTCTTGGGGCACCCGAGTGGCACAGTCAGTTGAATGGCATACTCCTGGTTTCCACTCAGGTTGTGATCTGAGTGTGGTGAGATCAAGGCCTGTGTCAGGCTCGCACTCAGTCTAAGTCTGCTTAAGTTCCTCCCTCCCTCTTCCTCTGCCCCTCCCCACTGCACGCGCTTTCTCTTTCTCTCTCAAATAAAAGAAATCTTTTAAAAAATTTAAATAAATAATAAATTTAAAATTCTTTTGTTTTGTTTTCAAATTTATTTATCATCTCTGATCTCAATTGATTTTTTTACATCCTGAGAGGTGAAAAATATATCCTAAAATGGATTTCTTCAGGTGTCATACAGAAATAAATATGCTGTATGCAAATTGGCTTGATGGTAGCTAATTACAAACAAATCTTGTTCAAAGTTACTCATATATCAAACTGCACGATGCTTCCCTTAGAAGAAGACACAGAAAGCAGTATTTCCTACATCTTTTAATCAAGGAGCGCCACTGTCTAAAGCCACTCATAGGATTGGGGCTCCACAGAACACACCTTGGGAAAAGGTATGGAAGTCTCTGAGTTCAGAGAGGACAAAGACCATTTTCACTCAGTAGCAAAGTCCAGAACACAGCAGACCACCTGGCTCAGTACATGTCAGCGGTCGGACAGACTGATTGACTAAATAGTTTTGTTGTTGTTTTGCCCCAAAGGGCAGTATGGGTGTGATAGAGCAGAGTGACATCATTTCACCCCAGAGGGTGGTAACACCTCTGGGCTGGGTATCCGGACTTCAATTCTCATTATGGATACGTGGGGCTGAAACTCAATGCAGAGTGATCCACTTGCTCCCCCTTCTTATCAGGAAACCCCATGAGGTGGCCAACCCCAGCCTGAGAAAGGCTGGAAAAACTTCTCTTAGGACAATGAGGGGCTGTTTACAACTTCCCAGCTGCCCACCCACCAACAAGAGCCCCAGCTCTGGGCAGCCGCAGCCCCTCCCTTCCCACAGAGGATGGACAACGGGTCTACCCGGAACTTTCTTCCCCCAAAGGACACAGCCAGTCAGAGGTTCAGATACTCACCGGAAGCACAGCGCCCCACTCAGGACCATCTTGACCTCCGCAGTGTGTAGACTCTCTTATTCTGAAAGAACACAAAATCTTAGGTGGAGATAGAGGCTGGGCTGACAGGGGCTTGAGAAGCAAGCGGCCTTCTGACCCCACCCTACCCCTTCCCAGAATGTGACCATTCCCCATAGAGCAGGGGACTCTAGGGCTGGGGTCAGGAGAGAGCCCCAGTCCTGCCAGGGAGAATGAAACCCAGCTCCCCAAAGGACACCTCAGAATGTTCCTTTCTCCTGGCAGAGCCTGTGGTATCTGCCTGCTCCCCTAGGATGCATCAGCCCTTTTAATAATGCATGAGGGAGGAGCCCCGGAAACCACCACAAGCTGAGGAGGAGCAGCGCTTCCCAGGCATTTCACACCACCCTAGGCCTCCAGAAACACCTGCTCTTCAGTACCTCTCCCAAGGAAGGAAGGTTCTGGAGATAATCTTCTTTCAACAATTCTGACGAACTTCCCAGTGGCCTTCAAGTTCGTCGTGAGCCCTCAGCTCCTGGACCTCAGGCACTTCCAGACCCAAAGGGTTCAGTGCAAACAGCCCCTCAAGGAAAGCCGATTTTAGAACAAGCCCCCTATTCTCCCCTTTCCTTTCTCTTTTCCTTCCTTCCTTCATTCCTCCTTTTTTTCCTCTCTCCTTCCCTTCTTTCCTTCCTTCCTTCTTCCATCCTTCCTTTCTTTGCCAGGCTTATGGGAAATGCTGAAGGTGGGGCTTTCCTGCTTAGGCTATGTTTAGTCTACATATTCATTGTAGAAAAACCTGAAAATCCAGATTGGCAAAATAAATACATAAAT
>NC_081563.1:37714998-37747194 GCF_022355385.1 Mustela nigripes | reverse complement strand
AAGAAAGAAAGAAAGAAAGAAAGAAAGAAAGAAAGAAAGAAAGAAAGAAAGAAAGAAAGAAAACAAAACAAACCCACACCACGAATACTTGTCTTCTGTGAGCATACCATCAGAAAACCAATGTTGACACTTTTCCTCCGTGTATATCTATGCAGATAACTGTCAACTGTGTCTCCCACAACTGTGTCATAGTGCCTATACTCTATTCAACTTGCTTTTTTCGTGTAGCAAAACAGAATATCTTTTCATACCAAACACGAATTATGACATAACATTGAATAGCTGCATACATTTCATTGCATAGATGCCTCATTTATTTATAGCAACCAATTATTATTAGTCTATTATTGTTTGCTATTGAAAATCATGTGGTGGCAAACATCTTCATATCAACCTTTTCTTCGCTCATGTGTCTGATGATTTCCTCAGAAAGTAAAATCTAGCCCATGTCACCTGCGATTGATCTTTCTCCAATCCCTATTTGGCAAATTAATATGTAACAATTCATGCAGCTTCGGTACCTCCACACTCTCTCTGTGATGGAGCTGAGTTAAAGGCAGAGGGCTGTGCATAAAAACAAACAATTTAATGACATCTTGAGTACTGCTGATGGCCATATATTGCTAAGGTACAAATTTTAAAGAAATAGTGTTCCAATTTATAGGCTAAAAAGTCCTCAAAATGTTCAAGAATAAATAAAATATCAAGTTTTTCCAATGTGCCAAACACCTTTCAGAAAACTTTAAAATCTAAACACTACTTTAGGCAAAATCATTAAAGTGACCAAATGGAAAGGACACTGAAAATAAACATTAAAAAGAACAAAATGAAAAAGAAACTCCAAAAGGTGTTGGCCTGTAGGCAAAGTGAGTTTTTTTTTTTTTTTTTAAGATTTTATTTTTTTATTTTAGAGAGAGAGAGTGGGGGTGGTGGTGCGGAGCAGAGGGAGAGAGAAACTTCAAACAGACTCCCTACTGAGCCCAGAGGCCCACTAACTGACTCCAGGCTCTATCAAATGACCCATGAGACCACGACCTGAGCCGAAACCAAGAGTCACACGTTCAAAGGACTACACCCAGGTACCCCAAAGTGGTTTTAAGCAGGCAGACTTTCATTTGTAAAGTGATTATAGGGAAGTACATATTGTTTCACTTTAAAAAGCTGCCTTCTGGGGCGCCTGCATGGCTCAGTGGGTTAAAGCCTCTGCCTTCGGCTCAGGTCATGATCCCAGCGTCCTGGGATTGAGCCCCCGCATCGGGCTCTCTGCTCAGCAGGGAGCCTGCTTCCTCCTCTCTCTCTCTGCCTGCCTCTCTGCCTACTTGTGATCTCTGTCTGTAAAATAAATAAATAAAATCTTTAAAAAAAAAAAAAAAAAGCTGCCTTCTCTGATCCCCTGACCATAGTGAATTGCACCCATGTGTCCACAAGACACATCTGCGGGGCTTCCTCATTCTGACTAATATGGAATGACACCAGTGCATGGCTGCCCCCCCTCCGGATGGGGCAACTTGCTGGGGGTACAGGAGAGATGTGTCTGCTCTGCAGTGTGCTTCATGGTGATGGGTACAGGATGAATGGAGGGAGAGGTGAATGAATGAGCTAAGACAGTGAAAGTGTCAAAAACAAGACAAACCCCCATTAAGAAATGTAAGTTCTTCAAACTTGAAAATAAGACAGGGTAGCTTGAAGTCTGCCATCATGACGCCACCAGCTTTGGTTTTCTTTTTCAACACTCCCCTGGCTATTCAGGGTCTTTTCTGGTTCCATAAAAGTTTTAGGATTATTTGTTCCATTTTTTCCAGTGAAAAATATCTATGGTATTTTGATAGGGATTGCATTGAATGTGTAAATTGCTCTTGGTAGCATAGACATTTTAACAAAATTTATTCTTCCAATCCATGAGCATGGAACATTTTTCCATTTCTTTGTGTCTTCCTCAATTCCTTTCGTAAATGCTCTGTGGCTTCTAGAGTACAGATCCTTTTACCTCTTTGCTTAGGTTTATTCCCAGGTGTCTTATGGTTTTTGGAGTAATTGTAAATGGGATTGAGTTCTTAATTTCTCTTTCTTCTATCCCATTGTTAGTATATAGAAATGCAACTGATTTCTGTGCATTGATTGTATATCCTGCTGCTTTGCTGAATTCCTGTATGAGTTCTAGCAATTTGGGGGTGGAATCTTTTGGATTTTTTCCACATAAAGTATCATGTCATCTGCAAAGAGTGAGAGTTTGACTTCTTTGCCAATCTGGATGCCTTTTATTTCTTTTCGTTGTCTGATTGCTGAGGCTAGGACTTCTAGTACTATGTCGAGCAACAGTGGTGGGAGTGGGGATCCCTGTCATGTTCCTGACCTTAGGGAAAAGGTCTCAATTTTTCCCCATTGAGAATGATATTCACTGTGGGCTTTTTGTATATGGCTTTTCTGATATTGAGGTTTGTTCCCTCTATCCTTACACTGTGGAGAGTTTTAATCAAGAAAGGTTATTTATAGCAGTAATGTTCATAATAGCCAAACTATTGAAAGAGCCAGGATGCTCCATTCGACAGATGAATGGATAAAGAAGATGTGGAGTGTGTGTGTGTGTGTGTGTGTGTGTGTGTGTGTATTATATATATATATGACGGAATACTACTCAGCCATCAGAAAGGATGAATACTTACCACTTACATTTGGCATGGATGGACCTGAGGGTATTACATTGAGCAAAATAAGTCAATCAGAGAAAGACAATTATCATATGGTTTCACTCAAATATAGAATATAAGAAACAGCACAGAGGATCATAGGAGGAGGGAGAGAAAATGGAATGGAAAGAAATCAGAGAAGGAGACAAACCATGAAAGACTCTTGACTCTGGGAAACAAACTGAGGTTTGCTTAAGGGAAGTTGTTGGGGGGGGAATGAGGCAATCGGGTGATGGGCATTAAGGAGGGCATGTGATGTGATGAGCACTGGGTGTTCTATCCAGCTGTCGAATTACTGGGCTCTACATCTGAAACGAATGATGGACTATATGTTGGTCAATCAAATGTAAATTTAAAAAAAAGAAGAAGAAAACAAAACAAAATGGTGACCATATGTGCTCTCAATGTCATACTAAAACTTGGTCAAAGAGGCCCCACCAGGAATTACTCAATTCTTTAGGAAACAGATGCCTTTGGCTTATTGATGACTGAGGATTAAACACCAGACTCTGTGAACTTAGATGTTAACGAAGAGGAGACGGATTGATAAACTGCAAATCATTTCTGCCCGAAAGAAAAGATAGGCCAAGAAGGTGCAGTTTTACTGCTTTGCAATTCATTAAGCAGGTCTTTTTTTAAATTCGAAGTCAGCCAACCCATTCCACTATTTCTTTCCTGACTGATCATATCTTCTGAATAAGCTTTATCATCCTGCTGTTCCCTTCATTTATTAATAATGATAAATCTTTGGCACATTGTTCACTCTGTGTTTGTGTGAGAGTTGTGTTTCAGATCTTTTTGAAAATTAAACTGACACTACTAAGATAATATTATTTAGCCCCAAGTCACACATCATGTGTGGTGGTTTTATTTTTTTTTTTAAGATTTATTTATTTATTTATTTGACAGACAGAAATCACAAGCTGGCAGAGAGGCAGGCAGAGACAGAGAGAGAGGGAAGCAGGCCCCCTGCTGAGCAGAGAGCCCTATGCGGGGGCTCTATCCCAGGACCCTGAGACCATGACCCAAGCCGAAGGCAGAGGCCTAACCCACTGAGCCACCCAGGCTCCCTATGTGTGGTGGTTTTAAAAATATGTCCACAAATTCTTTGATATTCTACCATTTAAGAGGTAGAGCTTAATTCTCCTTTGAGTGTGGGCTGGACTTAGTAGCAGGCTTCTAAAGAATTTACTACTTAGTGGAAGTGGCAGGGTGCCCCATCTGCGGCTAGATCACAAATGGTTTTGTAGCTCCCTCCCAATCTCTCTTGGTTCCCTCCCCTGGGGGAAGCCAGGGGCCATGTCAGGAGGACACTAGAGCAGCCTGTGGAGAGGCCTGTGTGGTGGGACCTGACAAGCTATGTGTGAGTAATCTTAGAAATGAGCCCTTCAGACGAGGAGACCCTGCTGACATCTTGATGGCGACTTCACAAGACGTCCTGAGCCAGACCACCCAGTTCATCCCACTTTTCTGGTTCCTCATTCTGAGAAGCTCTGTAAAATTATAGTGCTTGCTATTGTAAGCTGCTGCTAAGTTTTGGGATAATCTGTTACACAGCAACAGGTAACCAACACATTGTGTCATCACCATGGGCAGTTTCCACTCCTGATCATTCTCCTTAGTCCTCAGTGGGTATCCTCCCTTCTTAGGAAACATCTCAATTCTCCGTGGACTTCATCTGACCATAGAGGTTGTCCCCGAAGCTGTGCCAGTCTGCAGAGGGTTAATGCTCCCCGTGGTGCTTCTCACAAGTGCCCTGCAGCGGGGGTGCCTCCTGCTCTTGCCAAAGAGATGAAGTAGCAAACAGCGCAAGGTTACATCAGTATGTAAGCACACAGTAGGAGTGGTTTATTATAGCAAAATAGTAATTTTTTATTAGGAAGATAACAAACATAATGAAAATAACCAGTATTCATGTGGTGTCCACTATGTCTCTAGAACTATGTTTAGTGGGTTTTTTTTCTTTTTCATGAGAATGTTCTCATTTTATGCTCACAACTGCCCTATGTGATAAATGCTCTTATGATCTCTGTATCATGGATGTGGAAACCAAGCAGAGAAAGGTTAATCATGTTGTCTGATATGGAACCAATAATCAGAATCAAATCCAGGAAATCTGAATCTAAACTATTGACCCCAAGACACAACACGACAGTTAGACGGAACCATTTACAGTCTGCCCCAGATCATGTCACTATTCTGCTCCCTGAGTTTTTGAGCACAAAAGGCAAGTCTCTGCCATGCTCCCAGGCCCCCACAAAACCAGGTTCTCACTAACACTTGATCTTATTCTTTTACCACACCATGCAGGGGACTCAAGCCCCAGGACCTCTTGCTCTTTCTTGGACAGGCCAGAGCATCCCTGCCTCAGGGCCTTTGCACTGACTATTCTCCTTGCCTAGGAACCTCTTCTCCAAGATATAAGCATGGCTCACTCTCTCACTTCCTTAAAGTCTTTGCTAAAATATCACCTTTTCCATGAGACCTATACTCACCACCCCATGCCTTCCTCTGCTGCTGCCACATTCTGCTTACCATGCTCTATTTCTTTCCAAAGTACTCACCATCTATTAACACACTGTATAATTCAACTGTGTTATGTGTATTATTCATCAGCCCCCACCCTATTCTGCTAGAAGATAAGCTCATACAAGGGAGGTGTTTCCCATTTTGTTCATTAGTGTATTCCAAGCACTTATGGTGGTACCTGGTATACAGTATGTCTTTAATAAATAATATGGCACTAAAACTGAAGGAGTTGTATGCTGTATCACATTGAAAAGCCCAGAAAGGGGCACCTGGGTGGCTGAGTTGGTTAAGCAACTGCCTTCAGCTCCAGTCATGATCTCAGGGTCCTGGGATGGAGTCCTCCATTGGGCTCTCTGCTCAGTGGAGAGTCTGCTTTTCCTTCTGCCTCTCCTCCTGTTTATGATTTCTCTCTCTCTCTCTCTCTCTCTCAAATAAATACATAAAATCTTCTTTAAAACAGGCCAGAGAATTGTCTACATTTTGTTCACAGCTATGATTTTTATTTCTCAGAGAGCTTTGATGCTTCTGGGGCATCATTCTCTTAATAGAGCAGGTAAGACCATGGTGGACAGTCTCAGCCCATGGGCTAACATGGGCCCACTATTTCCCAAACAACACTTGGTCGCAACACAACCATGTTCACTAGTTTACACAGTTTAAACAACACTTGGTCGCAACACAACCATGTTCACTAGTTTACACAGTTTAAACAACACTTGGTCGCAACACAACCACGTTCACTAGTTTACACAGTCTGTGGATCCTTCTGCACTGCAATGGCCCAGCTCAGTGTCTGTGCCAGAAATTGCGCAGATAGGGTATTTAGGGCATGGTCCCTTGTAGAAAGGGCTTGCCAAACTCTGGTTACACCGTCTCAATTCAGGTCTAAATCTGTCACTTATTAGCATACATCTTTGGCCAAGTTGTTTGACCTTTCTGCCTTCTGGAGTTCTCATCTGTAAAATGGGGATAAAAATAGTACTTACTCAGCAATGGCCGTTAAGATGATAGGAGTCAATGCATGTGAAGTGTTTGGAGCGTGCCTAGCACAGGCAGGTGCTTCAGTGTCAGCTGTAATCACCATCGTCATCATCGGTCACGTGGCCTGGGGAAATTTGCCTCATCTCTCCGATCTGATGACTCATCTCACCTCATTTGCGTCTCTCTGTAAAGAAAAGAGGAACCATCACCTCACTGGGTTGTCATGAGGATGGACGAGAAAGACGCAGTGAAGAGCAGGGTCAGCTCTTAGCACAAATCCACTGACACCTGCTTCCCATGTCCTGTTTCTCACCTCTCTGCGCCCCCCACCCCCAGGTGTATAGAGAGGACCCTGAGAACATGTCTATGCTGACCTAAATCTGAGTCTAGTTCCAGGTCAAACACGTCCGTACCATTGTGCTAACATATCTTTCCTGACCCAGAGAGGGAGAAGGCCCCAACCCAGCCTGGCTGAATGACCACAGCACATGCTGTGGATTTGCTGCACGTTCATTGCGCCAAGCATCATCTTGAAAGCAGTACAGGCATTGTACTGCGAAGTGAGTGCAATTTCTATTCCCATGGGCCTGAGAAGACAAAGTCAGGCCTAGAGAGATGAAGTAACTAAGCCAAGGTCACTAACTAGTAAGACATGAACCTGGTATTAGTACTCTGGCAGTTCGATTTCATACTAGCTCCTATTCCCCACTGTGCACAAATAAGCCACATAATGCTTACAGACTTGGATAGAGGGTAGAGCTGGAGGCCCGGGGGGCTCCCTGCCAGAAGTCTTTTATAGGAAGGACCAAGGAGCTTCTTCAGAAAAACAGAGACTTCAATAAAGACAGCAGAAACCAATAGAGTTGGTCCAGAGACAAAAGGTTCCAGCATGACAGAGTGTGGGACACAATAGGACAGAGGGGATTCCTCACTCCCTGGAGTGACTTGTGGTGGCCTAGAACACCCACGGAGGCCCTGCCTGGCCTAGGAGAGCCGGTGGGGATGCGCAGACACACAGCCTCAGGGAGCTGTGAACAGAAGGGTCCCTCCTGCTACAGCCCAGGACCCCCACCCCGACGACAGCCATATCCTACAGTCACTGTGCAGAGCGACAGAAGGCAAGGTGCCACTTGGCTCATAGTACATTTGGGTAACACTGGAGTCCCTGTGAAATTACAGGGAAGTCTGTGGGTCAGAGCACCGCAGCCGAAGGCTGAGCCAGAAACTTGTGGCTTTGTTGTCCTTGCTCAATCCCATGGCATCTTCCAGGGTGGAGGGTCTGGGGAAGGGCCAGTTCTACAGGCTGGGACCGGGGAGTGTGTGGGCAACGACAGGGTGAGACTATGGTGCGTGTCACACCCACAGGCGGTTTCTCCTGACTGAGTCACCCAGGGCAGGACCAGAGTCACTAGCCACTTCCTTACCTCAGATCCAGGAGAGACCCTCCAGAGCAGGTCCAGTCGCTTTGCTCATCTGTACTTCAGAGGCCTCCAGAGTCTGAGGACTCACCTCCCACAGATGACCTGGTTTGGCCATTCTGGACCTCCAGCCACACAACAGCTAGGACTTAAACCAGACTCTGCGGCTGAAAATTGGAAATAAACCAAATGTGGAAGGAAAAAGTCAATAGGAAAGGAAGAGCACTGGTCTGATTCCATCTTCCCTGGTCCCTGGGCCTTGCGCTCCTTCTTCCCAGGCAGAGTACAGGCTCTGTGTGCATGGCTATGTGCTCACAGAGAGGGTATTCTCAGCCAGGCTGGACTGGGCAGGCCACACTTGGATGATTTCTTCCAAACACCCACCTGACCGACCCATGCAGTCTTTCCTCCTGTTTTTTGTTTTGTTTTGTTTTTGTCTCTTTCCACAGAGGACTTGGAGCAGTGAGCACCCATAGCAGAATTAAAAAAGGCAAAGGGAACTGCATTGGAAATCCCCCAGAGGAGGTCCCAAGACTTCCATGGCTCTGTCTGTGACACTTGGCACTGATGGAGTAGAATCATCTCCTGTTGCAAACTCAAGAACCAGGGACTACTTCTTTATATAAAATATATATATATTTGTTTATATATAATATACAATTTATATATAATATATAGTTATTGTATATTTTTATATATATTATAAATACAATTGTATATTTATATATAATGATTATTAGATAAGTGTTTGCACATCTGTCCTAATTTTTTGTCATATTTAATTGTAATAAAATGCACATATATTTACCATCTTAAACATTTTAAGTGTACGGCTACGTATGTTTTTTACATCCTTTGTTAAATCTATTCCTGAGTATTTTATTGTAAATGGAATTGATTTTTTATTTCATTTTCTAACAGCTTGCTACCCATATATTTTTAAAAAACACAATTAGTTCAAGGATAATAAAAATAAACAATAATATTTTTGCAATCATCATAGGTGTGACCAATTCAGGTAAAAATCATCCACAGAGGTTAAAGCCTTCATGCGAATGATGAAGAGTAAGATATGCATTGTCTTTTTTTTTTTTTTTTCATTTGTCTTAAGGAATCTCCTCACTGATCGCTTACCAATTACAAAAGGAAAATTGGTAATTTTGCAGTGGAGAAACCTGGCCCACTTCACCTTAACCAAGTGGCCAAAATGTTGCTCTCCAGGACTGGCGGGAGACAACACAAGGCGTGTCCATCAGGAGATGGCACGCGGAGAAGGACACGTTACATCTTCTGCAGCTTTCCTGCCAAAGTCTGGAGGCTGAATCTAATCATGAGGAAAACCAGACAAAGCCAGCTTGAGGGATGGTCACAAAGCAACAGCCCCTTCTTCTTCAACAATGAATGAACAACAACAATGCGGATGGAGTAAAAGTAGGCTGACGCGGAAAATATTTAGAAAATGTATCTCTTCAAGAGTTCTCTTCTCTATGTGGTGTGTGCTACCATTTGTGTGGGGAAAGTACACATTCAGAGGCCTGCTGGTGCCCCAGATTCCTCTCTAAAGATAGCCTGCAGACGGGTAGCATTCGTTATCACTATGGGCCAGAGAAAACTGGATGGGGAGAAAGAACTGATTTCCACTTTTGTTCATTTAGATGTGTTATTCATTTAAAGTTTGCTTTTTTACTTAACTCTAAAAGGTGGTTCTCAAACATAGTCCTAAGTGAAAGAAACCAGGCACAAAAAAGAACGCATGCTATATTATTTCATATACATAATTCAAAACTAAGCAAAACTAATGGTATTTGCCATCCGACCAGGGGTTAACCTCACGCCCAACCTAACCCTCACCCAACCTCAGGTTGGAAGAGGGACTGGAAGGGGCATGGGGCTCTTTTTTTTTCTTTTTTTTTTTCATAAACATATAATGTATTTTTATCCCCAGGGGTACAGGTCTGTGAATCGCCAGGTTTACACACTTCACAGCACTCACCATAGCACATACCCTCCCCAGTGTCCATAACCCCACCCCCCTTCTCCCAAACCCCCTCCCCCCAGCAACCCTCAGTTTGTTTTGTGAGATTAAGAGTCACTTATGGTTTGTCTCCCTCCCAATCCCATCTTGTTTTATTCATTCTTCTCCTACCCCCTTAACCCCCCATGTTGCATCTCCACTTCCTCATATCAGGGAGATCATATGATAGTTGTCTTTCTCCAATTGACTTATTTCGCTAAGCTTGATACCCTCTAGTTCCATCCACGTCGTCGCAAATGGCAAGATTTCATTTCTTTTGATGGCTGCATAGTATTCCATTGTGTATATATACCACATATTCTTGATCCATTCATCTGTTGATGGACATCTAGGTTCTTTCCATAGTTTGGCTATTGTGGACATTGCTGCTATAAACATTCAGGTGCATGGGGGTACAGGGCTCTTTTGCGGCACTTTATGCATATCATCAGAGAATTCAGCAAACTATATCCTCATGAGCTATGCAGTGTCCTCTATATGTGTTAGACTCTAATATTTTTTAAGGTTTAAGTTTTGTTTTTAAAAATACAATTAACTTTTCTATATTAACAGTATATCCCACCACCTTACACTTATTCTTACTTCTGGTAGTTATTCTCTAGATTGCTTAGGATTTTCTACATGAACGATCATATCATCTGCAAAGAGGGACAGTTTTCCTTATATTCTGGTCTTCGTTCTTTGGATTTTTTTTTAAAAAGATTTATTTATTTATTTGACAGAGAGGGAACACAAGCAAGGGAAGTGGGAGAGAGAGAAGCAGACTTCCTGTGGAGCAGGCAGCCCGATGTGGGGCTCGATCCCAGGACCCTGAAATCATGACATGAGCCAGGCAGACGCTTAATGACTGAGCCACTCAGGTGCCCCCATTCTTTGGATATTTTTAATTGACTTTTGCAATGGCGATGACTTCCAGTAAAATAGAGAACAACCATCCTTAACAGGCTACCATTCTTAGGGGGAAAAAATCCCATCTTTCACCATTGGGAGCTGTAGATATATCTATTTTTGGTAGATGCCCTTTCAAAATACTGAAAATATCTTTTCTATTTGTAGTTGGCTGGGACTGTATATCGTGAGTAGAGCTTAACTTCAACCTAATGCTTTCTCTGTATCCACTGAAATAATTGTCTGGTATTTCTCCTTTATTTTGTTAATACGGTTCCCTTTTCTAGTTCTTATCTCTTAATTCTGACATCTAGGGAATTTCAGGATTGGTCTTCATTGCCCTAATTCCTGACACAGGGCCACACATTCCTTCTTCCTCATGTGTTTGAATTACTCCCTAGATATTGTTAAATATTATATTACAGAGGCTATTTCATTCCTCTGAAGAAGTTTATGTTTCTGTTTTACCACACAACTAACCTCATTGGACACAAAATGCAAATCCTGTCTCTCAGGTGGTGGCAAATATCTCAGATCAGTTCCTTTACCTTCATGGGGGCTTCTGGGCATGGCTCAAGGGTCAGCCAGAGATTTGGGCAGTTTTTACACTGAATTTTGTGGCTCTCCCTCACTGCCTCTCCCCTTCTAAGATTAACCCCCTCACTTTGCAGTGGCAGTAGTTATCCCAAATCTGTCCCACTGCTTCTTCAAGGAGGACTATAGGGTTTTCAATCAGTTTTAGTTGTCATGCTGTGCAGCTTAAGCCTGCTCTCAGTGCAAAAACAGGACATATGGGAAACTGACCCATTCACATGATTTTTTCCCAACTAGCTACTGTCCTGCAGAATCAGCCCGCATGTGTTTGCTTATGCTCGTTCACTGATGCATTCAGTTTCCCTCCCCATTTCCCACCAGATCTTATAGCTCTTTTTGTGCAACCTTGGTCCAATCGGAGCCAACTGGGCACCAAAGGAAACTCATATCTTTCCGTTCCAAGTATGTCTCTTGTGATGAGCACATTGCCTTATTTCTCTACTAATCTGTTAATCTTCTTTTAACTGGAAAATTGAGTTAATTTAAATTGACTGCTGAAATATATCCATTTATTTCTATTATCCTTTTTTTTTTTCATTCCTTTCTTTTTTTTATTCCTTTCTTTGATGCACTTTTTTTGTTTCTTTCTCTCCTTCGTTTAGTGCCTTCAGTGGGATTGAGTGAGATGGTCTTCCTTGTTTTCCCTTTGTTCCCTCTTCCCTCAGATTTGGAAGTTTCATGCCCTCTATTAACTTGATAGTTACTCTAACTATTTTAATAATCTTTCATGATCCAACTAAATACAAGGTTAACCAGCATTTTCCGCTGAAGAACGGTGCTGTAGTGAGGATGACCGCAGGGGTAAGATGGTGACCAACTTTTCGGGTATCTGGTTTTCCCTCCTTGGGTGTTCACGGAGTCTGTGATGAGGGCACAGTGGCACTCTGCCATTTGGCTGGTAATGATGAAGGCTTTAGTTTGACGCTGGTGCCTGCCTTATCCTACAAAGCATATACTGATTACATTCTTGGACACCCAAGATGCCTGGGGTGAGTTTGGCACCCAGGGTCCGATCTGCACTAGTTGACATCCAAACTAGAAACAAGAGGCCAGATTCAGAAGTCCAAGACCACGCTAGCCTTCCATTCTCCTCAACCCTTAGACCAATGACTATTTGCTTTCAGTCTGGTGGTAAGGGGAGAAGATCCCAAGAGGACATGGTTTGTCCAGTCCTCAATGGGCAATTTCCCCCTGACACACTCTTTGCTCCTTTCTCACCTGAAACACAAGAATCGATGGAGATTCAGCAGTTGAGAGCATGGGTTCTCTCCATCCTGTCCCTGAATCCATGGATTCCCTGAGGCTTAATCTTTTGTCTTCATTTCTGTCCCTCTGTCTCCCTCTCCTATCACTGGTCCTCAAAGTCATGATGCTTATCTCTTCTCCTCACATTCTGGTATCATGCCTTCCTAAAATAACCAAACCCACAGCCTCTCATTTGAGCCTTAGTCTTCACTATCCAGTATCTTCCCCCATATCAACTAGGCTCCTCAGACTGGACTGATACACAAGGATATCACCCACTGTCATACATCTCACTCTGTATGAACTACCACAGGGATGCAACCAGAGGTCACAGCTGGGTTTGATATCTCCAATCAGGAACTGAACCTTCTAGAGAAGACACATGGAGCAGAGATTGCTGGGGGAAAAAAAATGGGCATGCCCAGAATCATTTGACTTCCCAGTAAAAAAGCTCCTTTTTCTGCAAGGAAATAAAAGTACCTCAAAACAGGGTCTGATCCAGGGGCACCTGGGGAGCTCAGTCATTAAGTGTCTGCCTTCAGCTCAGGTCATGATCCCAGGGTCCTGGGATCGAGCCCCACATCGGACTTCCTGCTCAATGGAGAGCCTGCTTCTCCCTCTGCCCCTGCTTGTGTTCCCTCTTGTGCTGTGTCTCTCTCTGTCAAATAAATAAAATCTTAAAACAGAAAAAAAAAACGGGTTCAGAATGAAAACAATTTTTTTTGTTTTTATTTTTGGGTTTCTTGCAAGTGTCCATATATACTTTATTCACACAAAGTATTGTCACATCTTGAGTCTCTGTGTTTAAGCAAAAGTGTGTGGCCAGGCCACCCGCACCACACCTCAAGACCACCCAGCTGAGGACATTCTTCCAAGGGACACTCAGGCTTTGGCAGAGCTGTGCTTTTTGCTTTAATAAGTACATAAGTAAATACTCAATAATAAGTATTGAGTATTGATTGGCCCCTGCCAATAATTTTTAAATAAACTTAATAATAAGTTTAAATTGTAAAATGGGTAAATAAGTAATATTTAATAAGTAAATACTCAGTAATAAGTAAAAACTCAATTCTAATAATAAGTTAGTAATAAGTAAAAATAAGTATAAGTAATAACTCAATTCTAATAAGTAAATAATAAGTAAAAACTCAATTCTAGGGGCACCTGGGTGGCTCAGTGAGTTAAGCCTCTGCCTTCAGCTCAGGTCATGATCTCAGGGTCCTGGAATCGAGCCCCGCATCAGGCTCTCTTCTCAGCAGGGAGCCCGCTTCCTTCTCTCTCTGCCTGCCTCTCTGCCTACTTGTGATCTCTGTCTGTCAAATGAATAAATAAAATCTTTTTTTTTAAAAAAAACCTCAATTCTAAAAATACATATACACTAACTGGGGAGAAACTAAGTTTTCCAGCAATGGAACTCAAAATTCCAAAATGGAAAATGTGCAAAGTGAGAGCCGAGATATACTGTACCCCCTAGCTATACCCCAACTCCAAGCTTTGGCATCAGAGAAGGGCTGTCCTGGGCACCTAGATTTCTCATCCCCTAGCTCTGGGCCCCTTCCCTCTCATCTGCTGCTGGTCCCACATGGGGATAGGGCAGAGTTTGGTTTTTGGTCAGAAGCCAAGAGCAGTTGAAGAAAAAGAATGAAGGAATGATATCAACTTGCTCTGCACAGAGGACCGGCAAGGACAGCTCAGAGATGAATAGCCTTTGGGTTAAAACTACGTTATTTACCAATTTAGTTCTCATATCTTTCACTCTCTTGGGCAGATCCCTGAGCCCAGCCAGCTATGAGAAGCTCTTTGGGGCTGGGATTATCTGGTCTGGATACTCTGTTCTCCAAAGCCTCCTCTCCATCCTCTTGTAGCAAGAAGAAAAGCATCTTTCTGTTTGGGAAGTGCAAAGCTCAGATCACAAGCTGTTTCCTGGCCCAAGTTATCAATACAATCTGTCCTCTGGGGATATCTCAACCACACATAGTGCTTTGTAGTAGAGGGGAGAGAGGTGCCTATCAAGCTGTCATTTACTCTGAGGAGGAATAATACCAACGAACTACAAATATCTGTAACAAAGGCACACCAAAAGTCCTATTATTCATTCTCTCAAGGAGGGAAATGCCCAGGGAAGTTCTCTCATTGCAGAACTGCCCTAATTATGGTGCAGAAATCAAACTGGACTAAGAAACACAAAATTATCCATGCAAATTTAGTACTTCCAAACATCCACTCCTTTAATAAAGCTGACCTACAGTCAAATCAGCACATAAAATTTAGCATACAATTTTGATGAAAATCTGCCTCTAAAGCATAATATCTGGTAGTTAATAAGGCCAGCTGCCTAAACAGTCCTTAAATATGTTCAAAACTAGATAAAATAAAAAGACAACTGTAAGGATCTAGAAGAATCCTGTCATTCATATAATAATTTGAAGAATGTACAAAAACAGATAGTATGGACCTATCGGATCTTCTACAGGAGCTGGGTAGGGATATTGAGAGAATCCACAAATGAGTCTCAAGAGAACTCCAAAACAACCAAGGGTCTTGACGGTGGCATATCCACAGAGGCCCATGACAGAAAGAACCTGGATATGGTGAATACATAGCCTCGTGGAGGTTGAGGACCACATCTCTATCTGTGGTCCCAGATGCCTATAGACACCCATACTTATCATGGGGAGGGACACAGAGAGATGCCACTTGGTTCTCAAGCACTTATAAACATATCTAAGCGTCAGAAGGAGGCATCTAGAGCCAGGGCTTCTCCAACTCTATAGATTCAGGTTTAGTTTCAGCAATTATTTCGCTATAGTTATGGGGACTCAATTACATTCTCCACACTGGAGAAACTTAGGGAAGGGCAAATTGCCTGCAGGTGGAATGCAGGCAGGGCAGTACAGCCCTAGATTTTGTCTTGCCCAGACACAGTCTCCTCTGATTGACTGAATCATCAATGCTGGGCCTCCAACAGCATCCACCTTAATCTAAACCAGGAGAGGGATATCTCTGAGTTCCTGCCTTTGAGAAATCGGGATGAGGCACTCTGGGTAGGATCAAGTGCTTACTCATTTCATAGCTCATGGGCCACTGAAGGTCTGAGAATGACCTATCCAGGAATTGATAGGTCCTTTGGGCACCCACGGAAATGCACTCTTCCAAAAGGTCAGGAGATGGAAATTCTAGTTCAACATTGACTTTATCACTAAGAAGGACAGGGATTGAGGCCAGAACTCTGGTACCTAGGTGAATGTGATTATGAAAAATGAGCGTGGTGCTCTCTCAAGTATATTCATCAGAGGTTTGGTTTTCCTCTCCAGAAAAAAGAGGAAAGATACCATGTGTCATGATTTTGGACGAATCCTCCTGGATTTCCTATATTTATCTCCTTGAAAGGATCTTAGTCTTCACCCCAGTGAAAAAAGATAAAGATATTTTCAGATGAGTAAAACAAGGGCACAGAATCATACTATTTGCACTCATTTTAATTTTTATCATAGTAATACATACATATTGCTTTTAAAAGCCAGATAGAGTTTTTAGAATACATAACTATAAATGACAGATTCCTACCCATACCATCTTCTTTCTCTTAGTCCAATCTTCAGATCCATTCAGGAAAGATATTCTCTATTTGCAGGAATCCCCATACCTCTCTCCTGGGCTAAGCCTTATCCTGTGACTCCTGGGTCTTTTTCTTCCTCTTGGTCTATTTCCTTTTCTAATCCACTTCTAAGGGGCCATCTAATCATCTAGGTATAAATGTCAAAATACTTCATGGTTTTCTTTTCCTTTGGTGCAATCACTTCTTTTAGAATTTGCAATATTCACTCCACTTTCCCACTTGGTATTGGGCCCCCTAAGAACATCTTAGTCAAGGAAACTCAAGTCACTTTCTTGTCATTTTTTGCAGAATGTTTGGTGGGGGAGGGTGGGGGCGGGGAAGTGATATTTTGGTTTTCAAAGTTGTTTCCTCTTTTTTACCAGACCTGGTGCCAAAATGTTGCAAGCAAAGAGCAAGAATAGGAAAGGCAGAGCCCCTCTCAGGACACCCACTTTGGGTCTGCAGGGAAGGTGTTCCCACACTCCTGGGTGTAGTCTCATTTCATCAGATTTCAGTAGGTGGTGTGTGCGTGGCTGTTGGGGAGGGTATAACGATCAGCATCACCTTGCCTCTACCTATTGTTAAGCACCCTCAGAGAGACCTGAGTAGTTCCCAGACTCAAACTCTTTCCAGACCATATCTCTTTTCAGACCATATCATCACTTGACCTATTGCTCCCTTGGAGAAAAGTTCCATGGTTCTAAGCCTTCTGCCAACCCCAGGCTTCTTTACATGTGTCCTGAGAGCTTCTGGAATTACCTTCTACCCTCCTACGTATCTCAAAATTCTGAGTGGGAGTGGGAGTTTCCACCAACTGCTTCTGAAGAATATTATCCCACAGTCCCTTCAAGCTCTGCTGGTGTAGGGAATGCTAGAAGAGTCTTCTGTCTTTGTATATCTCTAGAAAAGCCCACACTTTCTAGGTACTGGGAATTGGGAAGAGGTTATTGGGAAAAGCTATAAGCAGAGCCATAACCTTGGAGAAGATATCTCTGTATTCTGAATTCCTAATGGGATTTTGAGCCTATTTTAGGGACCAGGATGCTTACTTACTATGGTAAGGTCTGAGAAGGGAAGGAGGTCAGTTCCTCAATCATTCATTTATTAATTTATTAATATGTATTTATTCAATACAGACACTGCACCAGGGACTGGGAATATAGTGGTAAACTAGACAAATACCTCTTCCCTGGAACTGGACTTTATAATATAAGGAGGGAAGTAGAGATAAAAACAAACCCGTTCATTACAACTGTGTGAAGGAAACAGTAACAAATGGGAGAGAGAAAATTCAGGAGGTAGAAGAGGCTTACTATGGACATGGGGCTTAAGGGAGGCTTCTTTGAGGAGGTGACATATAAGAAAAGCAGAGAATGAGAGTGAACTAATATATGTATAAGGATTTGCACAAGCACAGCATATGCAAAAGTCCTGAGGCTATAAAGAATTTGGCATATTCAAGGAACTGAAAATTGGCATGACTGAGAAGAGTGATGGGGAAAAGAACTACCTTGGAAGGTAGAGGAGTTGGAGGCAGGGGTCAGGACATCCAGGAAATCCTTAAAACTGTGGAAGGGAATTTATATTTTCTTCTAAGTGCAAATGGAAGCACTGAAGGAGTGAACATAGAAATGATATAGTTTAAATTCAAAGCAAAACCATAGTGAGATACCACATCATACCAGTCAGAATGGCTAAAATTAACTGGTCAGGAAACGACAGGTGTTGGTGAGGATGTGGAGAAAGGGGAACCCTCCTATGCTGTTTTTGGAAATGTGAGCTGGTGCAGCCACTCTGGAAAACAGTATGGAGGCTCCCCAAAAAGTTGAAAATAGGGCTACACCATGACCCAGCAATCCCACTACTGGGTATTCACCCTAAAGACACAAATGTAGGGATATGAAGGGGCACATGCACCTGAATGTTTATAGCAGCAATGTTCACAATAGCCAAACTATGGAAAGAACCTAAAAGTCCATCAACAGATGAATGGATAAAGAAAATGTGGTGTATATATACAATGGAATACTATGCAGCCATCAAAAAACAAAATCTTGGGCATCTGGTGGCTCAGTGGGTTAAATTCTCTGCCTTCAGCTCAGGTTGTGATCTCAGGGTCCTGGGATCGAGTCCCACATGGGGATCTATGCTCGGTGGGGAGCTTGCTTCCCCCCCGCCACCACGTGCCTCTCTGCCTACTTGTGATCTCTGTCTGTCAAATAAATAAATAAAATCTTAAAAACAACAACAACAAAATCTTACCATTTGCAACAATGTGGATGGAACTAGAGGGTATTATGTTTAGTGAAATAAGTCAATCAGAGAAAGACAACTATCATATGATCTCTGATATGAGGAATTTGAGAGACAGGGCGGGGGATTGTGGGGTGTAGGGAGGGGAAAAAAATGAGACAAAAAGTGACCAGGGAGGGAGAAAACCATAAGAGACTCTTGATGTCAGGAAACAAACTGAGGGTCACTGCGGGGTGGGGAGGAGGGATAGGGTGGCTGGGTGATGGACGCTGGGGAGGGTATGTGCTATGATGAGTGTTGTGAATTGTGTAAGCCTGATGATTCACAGACCTGTACCCCTGAAGCAAAAAATACATTTTATGTTATTTTTTTAAAAAAGAGAAATGACATAGTTTAGATTTACATTTATCCAGATTATCCTGACTGACTCATGGAGACCGGATTGAATGGGCAGACGGTGGAATAGATGGAACTCACCAGTCTGGAGTCTGATTTACAGCACCAGCCAGCTATGGTGGTTGCCTGGTTTGGATTGGAGAGTGGCAGAGAAGCTGAAGAGAGATGGGTGGATTGGAGATCTTTGAAGGTAGACTTCTTAGGAGATAGACTTCATGGATTAGAGGTAGGGCTTGAAGGAAAGGAAGAATCAAGGGTGACTCCTAAGTTTCTATCTTGAGTAACTGAGATGGAAATGATGGTGTGTGGGAATGGGTATGTCTGATTCCTTCAAAATTCATATGGTGAAATCCTCACATCCAATGGGATCAGATTAGGGTGTGGAGACTTTGGGAGGTAATTAGATCCTGAAGGCAGGGCCCTCATCAACAAAACCAACAGCCAAATGAGAGAGGCCTAGGAGACTTTCTCCCCTTCCACCATGTGAGGACACAATGAGATGTCTGCAACCCTCTTAGGGCCCTCACCTGACCATGTTGGCACCCTTATATCACACTCCCAGTCTTCAGAGCTGCAAGACCTAATGTTTGTTCTTATTATGCCTACCAGTCTATGGAATTTTGTTGCAGTAGCCCAAACAGACTAAAACCTCCCCCAAACTAGGAGAGCCAATAAAATATCTGAGAATACCTCGTGGGTCCTTCTATGGTTTCTCATCCTCCACCACCACTTCTTCACTTCCTCTGTTGGAGGGTGCAGTATTGGATGGGCCAGCCATCTACTTCCTGCTCACCTCCAGTGCTCGTGGGATTTCTGAGAAGTTAATATTTATAAGAGCAGCCTAGTGTTATGTTGTGGTTTTTATTTTATCACTGTCTACTATTTTTTCTACACATTCAGCTATTTACAGAACTCACATTCTTTGCAGCTTTTCTGAGAAAACGTGCTTACTCTGTGTCCATTTCATTGCCACTACAAGCCTCTCAAAGCCATCCTTGGGCTTATTTATGCTTAGTCCTGACCTTGTCAGAGAAAAAAACTGAAATACTAGATTCTCCTGTTATCCTTCTCCTGTGCCCCTAAGTGCTTTATGAGTATGCATGAATGTATGTTGGTGCAGACTTGGACAAAATCCAAGAGGGAGGTGCCGTCAATTCAGTGGACATTGGCTGGAGGTCTTCTGAGAAGCTCTGGGTTGTGCTTTGTTTCTGCAGTCATCCCCTCCTGGAAGGATATGCTAACATCATTGCAGTCTCCTAAAGTCAGATATTGGCATACGGGGAGGAGGAAGAAGAGTTGAGACAGGGAAATTCCTAGAGAACTTTTCTGTGCTTTCCTTCCCCACCTTCTCTGAGGAATTTGATGTTCCTTGCACCCTTCTTGCAATTAGGGCTGGCTCTGTCACAATAAAGCAAACTCCACTCTGACACATTTCAGTATCACCAGGAGATGCTAATACATGCAACGTGAGTTCATTTGTTTCAACAATATATTTTGAGCAGCTGTTATGTAGGAGGCAAGATTTGGCACCTAAGGAGTATAGATATATCAAAGTCACAATCTCTGCAGTCTGTGTACTTAGGAATTGGTTGAGGAAAAAGGAACAAAGAGACTAAGACAAGGAGAAATAACTGTAGCACAAGTCTAACAAAAGAAACTTCTGTCATATGAAAAGGCAAAGTGCCATAGACATCAAAGAAGATAAGATGGATTTACTTGGGAGGATAAGGAACAGCCTCTAAACACTTTGGACAGATGCAGAGTGCTAGGAAGACATAGGCAAGGGTCATCACACAGTGATGAAAGTGGTTGAAATGTTTGCAAATGCATGTGCAGAGGCACAGAGGGAAGAAACCCAATGGGTTGGGTGTAGTTGGTAGAGAAAAGAAGCTCATTTTGACTGAATCTGTCTTATCCTGGGTTTATACTGGAAAGCAGAACCTGAGACAAGGGTTTTCATTCAGATGGTGAGAAATAACTCCAGGAAACAGGAATGGGGCATGGAGAAATGAAGCAGGGAAACGAGATAAGCCAGTGCAAGGGTATGTTCTTGAGCTCAGGGCTGCCATGGGTGGCTATGACTCCATTTTACTGGGACCCTCTGAGGAACCGTGTAGGTAGAATGCATCTCAGAATTGTGCACCTGAAGGACCCAAGAGAGTAGTAGGTTCCCACCCACTCCCACCCCCTACTGGTCAAGGGTTCTTCATGGGCAGGCCCATCTCATTTCCAGGTATGTACATGTGAGTGCCAAGCAAGTTTTTGCAAGTGTCTTTCCCCAAGATGTCCTAGGAGGCTCCGAGCAGAGAGAGACAGCTGCTTGGTGCAGCTGAGATGACATGATGTTAGGTTAACCTTCTCAGAGCTGGTCACACAGCAATGACTAGAGTAAGAGGCAGGCGAACAGGAGGTAAGGGGAGATTCTGGGATTATCTCAGAACCATGGTCAGTGAGGCACCAGAAAGTAATGCCACAAGGGTAAGTTCTGGAAAAATTATGCCTGGCTAAGAAATTTGAACTTAGTTAGCAATGGGTATCCCTTGCAAAACCTGATACCCCTGCTTGTCATGTGCAGAAAAGGGCAAGATCTCCTGTGGGGAGAGAGCCCATCATGCTCACATTCATGTGCATGATATTATGGTAAATTGTAGCTCCTTGTGATTGGCTAAGTGAATTTGGAGATTTTATGATAGGCTTTAAATAAAATAACCCTCACCAAATGGACAACTAGCCTAAAAGCATCCTAATAAAGGAACTGTTGATTAGAGATTTGACTAAAATCCCAGAAAACGTGAATAATAACAGGAAAATATCAAAGCTGGCACTTCTACTTTGTGCTAATTTATAAGTAGTAAAAACAAAGGCAATACAAGAAGTTCTGAGAAGTCACCTGAAAAAAATTTAAACCCATACAAGTGATTCTCCAAAATATGGATTGATTTAAATTCACTAGCATTAATAATTAATCTTAACCAAAGTACATATTATTGTCAAATTGTTCACTTATGATATTATGAATCCATTATGATGACCAAAAAATGTAAAATTTTTATTTCACATTTATAATATCCTTTAGATTCATCTTTGGTGGGGCACCTGGCTGGTTTAGTCGGAAGGGCCATGTGACTCTCGATCTCAGGGTCATGAGTTTGAGCCCCATGTGGGGTGTAGAGATTAAATAGATAAAAACTTTAGATTCATATTGGAACACACATCATAATATTTGTAATAAGCATGCAGAATTAACAAATAATACTCTTTTATTGATAGTATTGTATGAACAAAAATGTTTGGAACTCACATCTCTAGGCCATAGGTTGTCAGAAAGAAAAAGAAGAGAGAGGTGTGTACAGGAGGCATTTTGGATGTTGACTTAACTGGATGTGGCAGCTAAGTGGATGGCGGGACAAGATCTGGAAAGAATTAAAAAGTGACCTGGGTTTTATACTAGAATAATGTTCAGAGGGGAAACATGGTGCAGAAAATGATGTCTAAAGGAAGAGGTGGTTTTGGGTGTTGAGAGTGAGGTGGGCTATGGATGGGCATCAGTGCATGCTGGTCTCTCAAAATGACCTATGGTGTTTTAGAATGGAAGGTTCTCTGACTGCTTGATCCTCTGTTCTGGAATCAGCCTCTCACAGCCCAGGCTGATTAGTCCTCAGGCTCTAAATAGAAATTAGTGGTGTAATTTTTGCCCCTCTCCTTGGTGAGAATAACAGGCTGCCCTGCCATTGTGGAAGTGGCTATGAACCAGTCCGGGTAAGAAACAGACTGAAAGGTAGATGTGGAGCCCTCCCTACTATGGAAAAAGAGAAAGGGCTTCTGTGCTTTCTTCTCCTTGGACATATCCATGATCTTTTTCTCCTAGGATCAGGAAAAAAGCTTATTAGAGAGGATTACTTAGAGAAAGGTCTAAATCAACAAAACCCTGAGAGTGACTGCTTTCCCCAAAGGGAGAAACAGAGGCCAGGGACACAGGCAGGTGAAGGGATACCAGGTGTCAAAACAGACAACCTGCTGGCTCCAATAGCTTGTCTCTACCTCAGCATCCCACAACACCAAGTGCTTCTGATTCTCTGAGAAGCACTATCTTCCATGAGAACAGAGACAGGCTTAAGCCCCTTTTGTGGGAGCTTCTAGTGGGCACCCATGTCCACACCACGCAGGTGTGGACATTTCACAAGATTCCCAGCCTCCAAGTGGGTTGACATTTTAAGGCATTCATCATAACCAGAAGGATTTACTTCATGACTACAAATGCTACCTTCAGTGCAGAAACCACAGGCATATAATCCACACAATTCAGACTAATAACTTCCCCTTGTCTCCTATGCCACTCGGTGGCCTTTGCTTAAGTGGGAACAGCCCAGCATCTTGGAGGAGTTTTGGGAGGCAGTTAAAGAAAACTGAGGATGAAGAAACCATAATTCCTTGCCTTTTGAAACATTCTCATGGGTGTACCCTCTGGCTTTCAGAGAATGCTCTGATGTTCAAATTAATGTTACAACCATGCCCATTGACTTGGGGGTCAGTCAAGTCACATCTCCTTCCTTAAACTGAACAATCTGGATTGGAAAACTGTCATTTTTATTCAGTGATATGTTAAATGAAATAAAAAGTGTATCTCCCAGTGCTTCTCTCATGAGCTATACCACCACTCACCTTAAGCTGCAGAGTAGGCTGGCCCTGAATTTCTGCACAGAAGAGACAAAGATGGTTGCCCTTGATTCCCAAGTAAACCGGATTGCCTTTCCCCGCATCATGAAATTCTTTGTCTGTACATGTTATTAAATCAAGACTGACTGGAAACACAGGAAAAATGGAAAAAAGGTATCAAGCCCCAAGAAGCAGAAAGTCCAGTCCATCTGGCCTGACATTACTCCTCCCAGCCAGGGGAGGGGATGCTGAGCCATCAGGACATTCCCAGAAGGCTCCTCCCATTCACCATGCAGCTGAGACCCTTCATCATTATCTGAAGCCCACTTTCATTCTCTTACTTAATATCAGAACCCCAGTTGTTACCAAGGCATATTGCAACCCAAAAATAAAAATAAAACTCCCCACAATATTTGCAGCTAAATTTGATCACATGCTGAAGTCGTAACCCATTAGATAAATGTGGATGTGTTGTGTGGGATTTCTAAGAACGTTTTTAAAAAGGAGTTGACTCATCTAAGAGAAGCTCCTTTCTTATACCCTGTGTCTTCTTACTGCTGGCCTCAAATACTTGGATAATGGTTGAGGAGAACTTGGGCTTGGTAAGCAGAAAGCTAGAATTTTTGGACTATGGGGGTATCATAGAGCCACCACACTGGCCTCAGCCTGCCTGCTCAGGCTTCTTTTTCATGAGAAAGAAATAAACTTCTTATTTAAGCCCCAGTTATATGGGTTTTCTGTCACTATTAGCGAAATTTAATTCCCAACTAATTTAGCCCAGGGGCCTGGATGTTCTGCATCTATCCTTCTAGGCAGGGGCCAAGAAATCTCCCATCAACTCTCTTTATTGAATTCCCACTCAGGACAAGGCTGCATGTGTGCCCCAGAGGTTTAGCTGAGGATAAGAGAGACATTGTCATTGCCCCCACAGAAAATGAGACCAAAGATGTAAGTAGAGAAATGACCAGAATAAATTGCAATGCCTGTTTTGGGGGAAGAGACCAAAGCCTGGGACAGTAGGAGTCCAAATTTAGAAGAACCAAGAAAGATCTCTCTGAAGACGTGAAGTTCAAGCCAAGAACTTAAAGTTAAGAGGAAACTAGTATAGGAAAACATGGGGGCTAAAGGAGGTCTAAAAGGAGAGCGTCACAGGGAAAGGATAGACAAAGGCCCCTATGTGGGTCTTTACTGGTGCCCCTGAGATCTCCATACTAGCTCCCACCTCCCACCCCCAAAATACAAACACATGGGAATGTTACTCTTCAATTAACATAGTTCAGAAGGTCACTCTTAATGCTTTGCAGATAATGGATGAGACACTCCACAAATGAAGGAGGAGCGAGGACAGTGAGGAGGCAATGGCAGTGGCCCAGGTAAGAGATGATATTATCTCATAAATAAAGCATATTTTGCACATAGACTCCTCCATCTTTGCTGATGGATTGGATAGAGATCAAATCAAGGATGTGTCCTGAACTTCTGGCTCAAGGAAACAAGTGATGGTAATGCCACTAATAGAGATGGAGAAGACTGAGCTCATCAGCAGTTTTGAGAAGTCAGACCCCTAGTTCTGCTTGGGATAGATGAAGCTGGAGATGTCTGAGGGGACATGGAGAGGACGCGGGTAAATCGTTCAGAGTGGACTTCTGGGTTGGAAGCACAAATGCCAGAGTGATAAATGTGATACATTAATCTAAGAGACCAGATCCCAATCCTTTCAGAGGGGTTACATAATGATTGCAGACTGAGATCTGAGGATCTGCAACATTTGGAGATTTTATAGAGAAAGTGGAGCTGGAAAGGAGAATGCCAAAGAGAAGTCAGGGAACCACAAGAGAATATTTCTACAGAAGAAGATGGGAAGTGTTCAAGAAGGAAAGAGTTACTGATTATGCTGACTGTAGCTGAGGAACCAAACATTGTGAGGATAGGGAAGCATATCTGGTGACCTTGGGAAGTGGAGCATGAGAGAACAGTTCAGAAGTCAGGTTGTTTGATGCAAGCATGAGCAGCAGAAGAAGTAGAAACAGGTTGTGTAGCCAGCTCTTCCATGAAGACTAGTATATAGCACTGTGTAGAGATTGGTATACAGGGGGAAAGCGTGGTTAGCAAGAATGGAATGTGGGAATCAAGAGAAGGAATTTAGCATTAAGCTTAGAAATATTATATTAGAGCATGTCTGTCAGTGATAGAAAGGATCCACCAGACAGACGAAGGTAGAATATATAGGGAAGAGAAAAATTAAATCAAACATTGAAGTCCTAACAAAAGGGAAAGAAGGTGAGGCAGACGGACTTTTGCTGGGAGGAAGGAAGAGAGGACACCGAATTAGGAAAGTGTACAGGTTTGGTGGTGAAAAGATGATTAAGTTTGATTCTGGGGACGTAAGTGGCGATGGTTGAAATTTAAAGAAGAGAAACTCCAAGGGGAAGCTCAACTGCTGCCTAAGTGGACAACCTCTTCTTATCTGAAGACATTATCTCTTGATAAAGAACTGTCAACCCCTCACACCCTCATCTCTAGGTACAGGGTTTCTTCCGTGGAAGAGAACCTTCTTGTCCTTCCTGTGAATATTGGGCTGCCACCCAGAAGTAGAAAAGGCCCAAGGCCAGACTCAAGCAAGCTCGGTCCCATTCCCAGTCGAGCTGGTGTCCCTTTTACAGGCAACAGTGGCTTTGATTGTAACTCACCAGGTTTGACATTGCTGCTAAAAGGAGTTGCTATTAGTGAATTTTCTCTCAGGATCCACACCATTTGTTGAGAATCATGAACACCAAAGGTTCTGGGAAACTCTGCCACTGAGAGAAGACAGAAAAGCACAAAACACATATGAGGTTATTCTACACTTCAGGACTCTATCTGCATCATGGTAATAATGGTTTTTGAATCCTTGAGGGTAGGATTACTGCTCTGAAAAAGAGTAGCTATAAGGAAAAAGGAAGAAGAAATATGGCAGGAACTGGTTTGTGGATCAAAGCATCTGTAAGATTCTACCTGCATTTATAGTTCCCAACAGATTTTCAAAATTTGTCTTTTTTTCTAGGGATGTCAATGACTTATTGTTTTCTGATTGATAGTCTCTGGGTAGTGAGAGAACCAAAAATATTCAAATTGTCATCAGTAGGTTTCTTGTTTTTTTTTCCTTTGCTCTCTTTACCAAAATAAATAATAATTCTGAACATACGTAATAAGAAAAGAGCTAAATGCTCTGAGATTTTCAAATGCAGGTTTTGTAATCTGCATGGTTTAGTAAGAAATAAATGCATCTATAGCTGATTAAATGATAGGGGCCCTTGTACTCTATTGTCTTTGGGGAGGCAGGATGGAGAAATTTCCAAGCTGGCTTTAAATTCACCACTCACCTTGTGGGGTAGCCATGACGGCTTCCGATGTTCCTGGGATAGAGGAGGTAGATTAGATAATAGAGAAGAGGTTGTCAGCAGCTGGTCTTGTGGGGGAAAGAAAGAAGAAAAACATGTCATCCATTTCTCACCACCCCTCTTCCACCCTAGAATTTTGTGTAAAAAATTTTTTGAGAAACCTGCCCCAAGATCCTGTCCCAGATGCACATTTGAGACTAAGGATGGGGTTTTCTAATGGAAACTCTCATCCCGTCATGACTAGGTAGTCCTCGTTCTCCAGACTCTGATGGCCTTGAGATGCCCTCCATCCATCACATCTGTGGTTGTGAGAAGGTTCCAGAGCATCACCTCAGGCACTGCTTAGAACAACAAGTCTCTGGATTTAAAGGAAGGAATGGAGGTGAGGAGACTGTGCACCTATCTCCAGTCTGGCCTCCCATATGGCTGCTGAGGCACCAATCATCTTGACTTCAGGCTTGAAAACCTCTGAATAACGGGCAGCAAATCTACCTCTCTGACCTGCATCTTCCCCCATTCTTCATCCAAAGAGGCATTGCTAGGATATTGCACATGGACATCCACAAGCTCTATTAGGTATTTTGACTGTCAGGGGCCATCTGTCCCTGGGCTCCTAATTAGAGAACCAGGACAGTTCCCCAAGAAGGCCACAAACTCCGCATATTGAAAGCCAGCTGTTCACATCCCTCCCCATCCCAGGATCCTCACAGCCTGATTAAACAGTTATAACTGGACAGGGAGTAAGCAAATCACCACCTGCACTCTTAGAAGAAATCCTCACTCCTCCAGCACCCTGTGCTTCCGCCAAGGTTCCCCAAAGCCCCCCAAGGCTACACATAGAGTAGTGAAACAAGACTTCCCACAAATGGCTTCTGAGCTGAAATTACCTTTGTCCAAGAGATCCTCTTATTCCTGGATCCAAAGTTAAGGTTCTATCTGCATCCAAGGGCGCTGGAAAGCTATCTAAGACTCTTAACTTTTACTGAAGGAGAGACCAGACACCCAGATGCAAGAGAAGATCACAGGTCACCAGGCTTCATGACTAAAGGCTGCACCTGTAATCTCTATTATGGACTATGGCTTTCTCAGGACTCAAGTGCTGTGACTGAATCGAACAGGTCCCGAGCATTTTATCCACACTGGGAAGGAAGGAGGTTTTGCCTCACTTGGGCTGGGACTGCCTAACACTCAATATTTACTGGTTCCTGGTGCCAGAGGATTCATTGAGTATGTAAATGTCAACCAAGCATTATTATGACTTGTCTATTCACGCTGAAAAAGTAGGGCATGTCAAGCCCTTAAGAGCAACAACCAGGAAATATAGTCATCAACACTGAGCTTGAGGAAAAGAAACATTATGGGACTGCCCCAGGGCTGATGACTGGATTCTTTTGCCACAAAATGACATACTGAGATGTTATTCCCAGGAGTGGAAGCCCCTAGTAGGTTTAAGAAAGACTAAAGAAGAGGTGGGTCCTCGAAGACCTGTGAAGCTTACTCCTGGACCACAGTCACCATACTCTCTGTCAATCCCAGACCAGTTAAAAATGCCCCAGTATATGCTTCTCCAGCTTTTCAGAGTCTGTGTACATGCTGCTTCTCCATTCAAGGGAGCCTCCCCCGGACAAAGCCTGCTCCTGGGCACCTGCCTATCACTGACTCTGGATCACTGCCCTGGATTAATGGGAAAGGGAGCCTGGCTCCCAGTACTCCACAGCTCTGAGCTAGCAGACACACATTAGGCCTTACATAAAGGAAAACTAAGGCTGTTGAACTCTGTGCCAGTCCCTTCAGGCCTATGGAGTTCACTGTCCCTGGGACATTTCCTTGCACCTATCAGCTTCACACTTCAAGGGTATTCATCTCAAGGGAAACCTCAACCAATGCGGGAAAGGGCTTGTGGATAAATGTCAGTTTCCCCAGATTCTGGTGGGACAATGGTAGGGTTTCTCAGGGAGAATCCACACTAAGAGAGTAGTTAAGTGTTCAGAAGCCATAGATTTGAACTCGAAAGAAGTATGTTCACAATTAGGCTTTGCTACTTTCAGACTTGTGTCCTTGGCAGAGTCCTTTCACTTCTCTGATCCTCAAATAACTATTCTATGAAATGCATTGTACCTTGCTGGATTATCATGTGGGTTAAAGAGTAATCAAAGCACTCAGCACATGACAGCTTCCTGTAGTAACTGATCTACTAAGTCTCCTATGTCTCTCACAAGACCACAGATCAGCCTACTTGTCTCTATCAGCCTTTTTGCTTTGACCACTAAATACATCATCCCAGCTCTTGACATTTGTGCTACCTCATTAACCTAACATCCTCATGTCTACACTGTATACACTTCCAAGGGATTCCCACTGAACAATGGGAAACAAAAGGTCATTAGGGTCTTCTCCTGGATAGCCCTATCACCATTCCCTCGGGAGCATGGAATCATGAAGCACTCACACCTAAATGTGCAGTAGGTGCCTCTGAGTCAAAACTATGATTCAGAATCAATCTGTGGCTATGATGAGGAGTTGCCCTCGGTATCCATTAACATGAGTTGATTTCTATGCTTTAAGAAGAAAGTTCAAAGCCTATGACATCACCCCTATGCTCCCTGTATAGGACCAGACCCACTTGGATATTTTGAGGAGAGAGATTCAATGTCCTGCCATAGGGTACAAAGAAGCAAATATTCAGGATACACTGGTATGGATGATGCATGCAAACACATTCAGAGCCACAGCCAATAAGACACAGATCCTTTCAGAGTCATTATTTCATCCTATAAATATATGGAGCTCCATGTAGCTGGTGCCATTAGTTGAGGTGATTGGAGTTTTGGTGATACCAAATAACCCAAGACCTCTACTTATATCTCCCTAGTATGGAGGTGCATTCTTTACTACCAAGGTAGTGAATGACCCTGAGAAGGGACACTGTGTCAAATATGTGAAGGAAATTTCTCTCTCTGTAAGAAAAGCACTCCATAGGAATAAAATCTAGAGATATAGCCTTCCTTCTCTCTTCAGGTAGCCAGAACTGGATCCAGCTTGGGATTTCATTCCTTTGTCCACCCATATCTATCCTTCACTGCTTCACATCAATATAGAATATATATAATATAGTCACCTTAGTTCCATAAATCCTTCCCAATTTCTATAGCACAATTCCCATCATTCAGCTTGACCACTGTTCACATTTCACCAAGTTATTAGATGGAACCATCCTTGTTCTATATATCTTCAATATTCAAAGCATGATCTGTGGACCAGTAGCATTCGCATCACCTGGTAGCTTCTCAGAAATGCAGAATCTTAGGGTTTATCCCAGACTTCTGGAATAAGGATCTGAAATAAAGGAACATTAAAACTACCATATTTTCTGTACTGATATAACACACACACACACACACACAAAGATGTCAAGACTCAGCGGCCATCTAGGACTGGAGAGGGGACAAGAAAACCAGATGTAGACCTACCCTTACCTTCCTGAAATCCCTGAGACCCATGAAGTGGGCTGTCTTGGCACAAAGAGGGGAAGGGAAAGATATAAAGAAAAGAAGTAATTCCAGGAAGGCTGTGGCCATGGACAAGCCCTCTGGAGGACTTCTACTTTGAGTACTCACATCTTGTTTGAGCCAAGAACTCAAACTGTATTTGGTTTAATATAGATGAAACACTTTCCACCAGAAATAAAGAGAAAGCCTCTCTAGAGAAGGGCAAAGCCACTTAAATAATTTTACAAAGGCAACAAGCCACAAGTAGTTGGAGATTACCAGGCATACAAGTAAACAAGATCACAAGAACAAGAACCAAAAAAAATTAACAAAGCAAGATAGCAGAAATGTACACAAATAAGAGACTCTGTAATTATCATACACAGAGCTTAAAACAACTACCTTAACCATATTAAAAAAGCAAATAACAAACATGGGTATATTTTTCTAAAACAGTGAACTATGAAATGTGGTAGATTTGAAAGAGTTAAATAGCATCTCTACAATTACATAACACAACAAAAAAAACTATATAAACCAAAATTTGTATTTGGCAACAGACAACACACAGCAGAAAAATTAGAGAGTACTATTAGCTTATGGTATAGGAAATTCTAGCACTCACTGCCTTCCAGAAATGTCAATTTGAACAATTATCCATATATAAAAATACCTCTACAAGAGCTAAGAATTCCAGGTAAGGGATAACAGCACCTGGGTAGAATACAGAAATAAGAAAAGATGCACTGAAAAGGGAGTAGGAAACATAGTTTCACATTACTCCCATTACCCAGCCCCCCTCAACAAAGCCAAGGTAGCCCAACATGGAAAGAGATATCCAACTCATGGGAAGAGAGTGAATTAAGGAACTGACTTCATGTGGTCTCTACCACCAGTCCACACCAGCACTGGCAGCAGCACCATGCTGACTCCTGTGGCCTGAGGCTCTGGGCCTAGCCCAGCATCAGGCTGGTCTTCTGGTAGACTCCATCCCAGCACAGGGTACACCTCCCAAAACCCAGGCTCCAGGCAGCCTCCTGCTAATCCAGACTCCCCCAGGCCTCCCTAGCATCAGGCTGACTCTCATGGCCCTAGGCTACCAGCCTCCCCCAGCACCCAAGCCCAGCCTTCACAAACCTAGACTCCAGATAAGCTCCCATGGAATGAGGCTCCTTGCCTTCCCCAGTTCCAAGCTGGTACCATTGTCCCCAAGATTCAGGCAGTCTCCCATGGATTCAGGCCCCCAAGATGCCCTAGCACCAGGCCAGACCCCATGTCCTCAAGGATATAGACAGGTTACACCCATAAACCTAGGCTCCAGTTGGGCTCCCATGGATGTCAGCTACCAGCCCACTACAGCACCAGGATGGTCCCTAAAGCCCCAGTTTCCAGACCAACTCCCATGGCCCCAGACTCCAGCCTGGATCCAAACTCCAGAGTGTCCCTCATGGCCCTTGCAGCTACAGGCTAACTCTCATGGACCTAGGCTTCAGGCTTGCCTAAGTGCTAGGGTGGCCTTCACCGTCCCAGCTTCTAGGTTCCCATGAAACCAGATTCCAGGGGTATCCCACCACCAGGTCAGCCCCTGTGGACCCAAACACGAGGCTCATCTTATACAGACCCCAGTCCCAGGCCTACCACCATAGACAGGCACTGAGCCTGTGAACCCAGTGAACCCAGATTATCAGACTGGCCTCTGTGGACCCAAGCAGAGGCCTGCCCACCTGCTGACCCAGGCACCAGACCTGCCTACCTGCCAACCCAGGCACCAGACCTGTCTGAGAATTTCAATACCATGCCCACCCAGAATCTCTGGACCAAGCTGACTAGTAAAGGGCTTTCCCTTCCATAGCCAACCTACAAAAAAATGAAAAGAAATTCCTACCTCCTTAAATGCACAGACATGATTAAAGTTCACAAGGATCACAAATAATCCAGGAAACATGACACCACTAAAGAAAACTAATAAGGGGCGCCTGGGTGGCTCAGTGGGTTAAGCCGCTGCCTTCAGCTCAGGTCATGATCTCAGGGTCCTGGGATCGAGTCCC
>NC_081563.1:37710661-37714898 GCF_022355385.1 Mustela nigripes | reverse complement strand
CAAGGGGCGCCTGGGTGGCTCAGTGGGTTAAGCCGCTGCCTTCAGCTCAGGTCATGATCTCAGGGTCCTGGGATCGAGTCCCGCATTGGGCTCTCTGCTCAGCAGGGAGCCTGCTTCCTTCTCTCTCTCTCTCTGCCTGCCTCTCAGTGTACTTGTAATTTCTCTCTGTCAAATAAATAAATAAAATCTTAAAAAAAAAAAAAGAAAACTAATAAAACTCCAATGACTGACCCTAAAGAAATGGAGATAAATGAATGATCTATGAACCCTGAATAATCCTCTTAAAGAAATTCAGTGAACCACAAGAACACACAAGTAGACAACAAAAAAATATGTATATCAAATAACCACCTTACTTTGTATACCTTAAACTTACACAATACTATATGTCAATTATATCTCAACATATCTGGAAACAATAAAAGAAAAAGAATTAATAAATTGAAGATAAATGAGAAGAAATACAAATTATAGCACAGACACAGGAATGTTGGAAAATACAGAAAAGGGTGGAAAAGATGTGGGTAATAAATTGAGAAAGCTATGCCATTTATTGGAGTCAAAAAAGGAAAGATAAAGTAGGGCAGAGGAACTATTTGAAGAAAAAATTGCTGGCATTCCTCAAACTGATGAAGACGCCAATTCACAGTTTTAAGAAACACAATAAATCCCAAGTAAGGTAAATAAAAAGAAATCAGTATCAGACTGAAATTGCATAGAATCCAAGACAAAGATAAGCAAGTAAGAGAAACCGATAATAAAAAGGCACCATCTTCAAGGAAGCAGAAGACTGACAACTAACTTCTCACTAACAACAATGGAAGTTAGAAGACAGTAGAATGATATCTCAGACATGGAAAGAAAAAACTTGTAATGGAATTCCACACTCTGGAGAATTTCTTTCCAGATTAAAGGCAAATCAAAAACAGTCTCAGATAACTTAAAGCTCACGATGTGGAAAGGCTCACTTTAGGGAATAATAAAAAAGGGGCATCAAGCCAAGAATTCTCTATAGCAGAGAATTTTTTTAAGATTTTATTTGAGGGGCGCCTGGGTGGCTAAGTGGGTTAAAACCTCTGCCTTCGGCTTGAGGGGTCCTGGGATTGAGTCCCACATCAGGCTTTTTGCTCCTCAGGGAGCCTGCTTCCTCCTCACTCTCTGCCTGCCTCTCTGCCTACTTGTGATCTCTGTCTGTCAAATGGATAAATAAAATTTTTTAAACGAGAAACTGAGTGAGAGAGAGAGCACGAGCAGGGAGAGGAGCAGAAGCAGACTTCCTGCTGAGCAGGGAGCTTGATTTGGGACTCAATCCCAGGACCCCAGGATCATGACGTGAGCCAAAGGCAGATACTTAACCAAATGAGCCACACCGGTGCCCTCGATAGTAGAGAATTCTATGTTTTGTTTTGTTTTGTTTTGTTTTGTTTTGTTTTCAGAAATAGCTCTTTGTGTGTTACTGAGCCCTCAGGGAGAAACAAACACATATATGAGGCACCTAGTAAACATTCATCCCAAACTGTCCATTTTGATTTTAATTATGTCAGACTATCAAGCAATAAAGTTAGACACATGCCCAGAAGCTCTTCACTCTCAATCCAGAATTGACCCCAAGCAGAACTAGAGGGTTCATGTAAGCAATATGCGCATGTAATGAAGATCCCCATGTCACCAGCATAGTTGCCACAGTGCCCTTCCCCTAGCTTGCCTTTCCAGTCATATGGAGAGTCCCCCTATTATCAGTTCAAAGAGGAGAAAAAAGCCCAAGTATCGTTTACACTTTGGTCAGCTCAATATGAGCTATCAGGCAAAGGTGGATGAGAGCTGTTTTACAAACACACTTGGCAGTGTCCTTAAGGAACAGTAAAGAGAGGAAATAGTCAATGGGAATAGCTGGGAATAAGGCAACAGGTCATTCACTTACTATGAAAATAACAGTGTCCCAAAGGGACAATACACACAGATTCCTTCCTAGACAGTAGTCAATGAGTGGCTTGCTGATCAGAAGACTGAAAGATAAGGAGATATGGAGTAAAGGCATGTGGATGGGTATACGGGAGTGGACACAAAATGTGAAGATGTTTGTATTATATGTTAATGCCCACCAGTGACCACAGAAGAGTCACTAGATACACAAGCAAATAAAACCACTCTGCTGGTTGACATTACCTACTACCCTAGAACAGACATGATGGGCATATGAACAGTGGGAGTGCATTCTATTTCATAAGTTCCTTAGTAAAACATTGATTCTTAGGCTGTGCTGTAAACCTACTAATTTGGAATTTTGAGAGAAATGGGTTTTTTTTACACTAATTTTTTTTTTTATTTCTTTTCAGTGTAACAGTATCCATTGTTTTTGCACCACACCCAGTGCTCCATGCAATACGTACCCTCCCTAATACCTACCACCTTGTTCCCCCAACCTCCCACCCCCTGCCCCTTCAAGATCCTCAGGTTGTTTTTCAGAGTCCATAGTCTCTCATGGTTCACCTCCCCTTCCAATTTCCCTCAAGTCCCTTCTCTCCATCTCCCCTTGTCCTCCATGTTATTTGTTATGCTCCACAAATAAGTGAAGCCATATGATAATTGACTCTCTCTGCTTGACTTATTTCACTCAGCATAATCTCTTCTAGTCCCATTCATGTTGCTACAAAAGTTGGGTATTCATCCTTTCTGATGGAGGCATAATACTCCATAGTGTATATGGACCACACCTTTCTTATCCATTTGTCCATTGAAGGGCATCTTGGTTCTTTCCACAGTTTGGCGACCGTGGCCATTGCTGCTATAAACACTGTTGCTGGGAATGCAAGTTGGTGCAGCCACTTTGGAGAAGAGTGTGGAGATTCCTCAAGAAATTAAAAATAGAGCTTCCCTACGACCCTGCAATTGCACTCCTGGGTATTTGCCCCAAAAATACAGATGTAGTGAAAAGAAGGGCCATCTGTACCCCAATGTTTATAGCAGCAATGAGAGAAAAGGGTTTTGATTCACTAGATCCAGAGTGAGCCCAAACATCTGAGCTTTTATTTCAGACCCGAGATGATTCTGATATTACTTCAAGTTTGAGAAATACAGATACACAATATATTTCAGTACTGACGCCATTTATTTTATTTTTTTTCAGTGTTCCAAAATCCATTGTTTACGCATCACACCCAGTGCTCCATGCAATACGTGCCCTCCATAATACCCACCATCAGGCTCACCCAATCCCCTCACCCCTCCCTTCCAAAACCTCAGATTGTTTCTCAGAATACACAGTCTCTCATGGTTTCTCTCCCCCTCCAATTTCCCCCAATTCACTTCTCTCCATCTCCCAATGTTTTCTGTGTTATTCCTTATGCTCCACAAGTAAAACTATATGATAATTGACTCCCTGCTTGATTTATTTCACACAGCATAATCTCTTCCAGTCCTGTCCATGTTGACACAAAAGTTGGGTATTCATCCTTTCTGATGGAGACATAATACTCCATTGTATATATGAACCATATCTTCTTTATTCATTCATCTGTTAAAGAGCACCTTGGTTCTTTCCACAGTTTGGCGACTGTGGCCATTGCTGCTATGAACACTGGGGTACAGATGGCCCTTCTTTTCACTACATCTGTATCTTTGGGGTAAATACCCAGTAGTGCAATTCCAGGGTCATAGGGTAGCTCTATTTTTAATTTCTTAAGGAATCCCCATACTGTTCTTCAAAGTGGCTGCCCAACTTGTAGTTCCACCAACAGTGTAAGAGGGTTTCCCTTTCTCCACATCCTTTCCAACACTTGTTGCTTACTGTCTTGTTAATTTTGGCCATTCTAACTGGTGTAAGGTAGTATCTCAATGTGGCTTTGATTTTAATCTCCCTGATGGCTAATGATGATGATGAACATTTTTTCATGTGTCTGTTAGCCATTTGTATATCTTCTTTAGAGAAGTGTCTGGTCATGTCTTCTGCCCATTTTTAAAAATTTTTTTTATTTTATTTTTTTATTAAATTAATTTATTTTCAAAAAAACAGTATTCATTACTTTTTCACCACACCCAGTGCTCCATGCAATCCATGCCCTCTATAATACCCACCACCTGGTACCCCAACCACCCACCCCCCACCACTTCAAACCCCTCAGGTTGTTTTTCAGAGTCCATAGTCTCTCATGATTCACCTCCCCTTCCAATTTACCCCAACTCCCTTCTCCTCTCTAACACCCCTTGTCCTCCATGATATTTGTTATGCTCCACAAAT